>NC_073411.1:5765715-5965715 GCF_028641065.1 Leucoraja erinaceus | reverse complement strand
TAGTGGCATTTAGAAGACTTGGGATAGGCACATGGATATCCAGGGAATGGAGGGATAAGGGTTATGCGCTGTTATATAAGAGATGGTCTTGGCACGATGTTCGGCACAGAAGGGCCGAAGGGCCTGTTCTTCTGTTATACCGAGCCAGGCTGGCCACTTCCATTGACGCCATCTACACGTCATGCTGACTCGGCAAGGCCACCACCACCACCACAATCAAGGACCAGTCTCACCCCGGTCACTCCCTCTTCTCCTCTCTCCCATCTATCCAATATATCCGGATGGCATGCGGAAGAAGCTTTTTACTGCATGTGGCAATAATAAACTATAGGACGGAACATAGATCAGTACAACACAGGAACAGGCTCAACAGCCCACGATGCCTGTGATGAACGAAATGAACATAAACTAATCACGTCCGCCTGCACATGGTCCATATCCCTCCATTCCCTGCATTCCCTGTGGAATTCTCTGCCTCAGAGGGCGGTGGAGGCCAGTTCTCTGGCTACTTTCAAGAGAGAGCTAGATAGGACTATTAAAGATAGCAGAGTCGGGGGATATGGGGAGAAGGCAGGAACGGTGTACTGATTGGGGATGATCAGCCATGATCACATTGAATGGCGGTGTTGGCTCGAAGGGTCGAATGGCCTACTCCTGCACCTATTGTCTATTGTCTGTCGTCTAAAAGCCACTTAAATGCTATTATCGCATCTGCCACCTCCACTGTGTGTAAGAAACGTCCCCCTTAAACTATTCCCCTCTCACCTGAAACCTACTCTTGGATATTTCCACCCTGGGAAAAAAAAACTGTGTCGAACCTATGAAAAATTCTGTCCCTCTTAATTTAATATACTTCTCTCCCCTCAATCTTTGTCGTTCCAGAGAAAACTATCCAGGCTTGTCGAACCTCTCCTTGTAGGTAATACCACCTAGTCCAGGCATCATTCTGACAAACCTCTTTTGCTCCCACTCCAAAGACTCCAAATTCTTCCAGTAATGGGACAACCAAACTAAACTAAACTAAAAGGATGAAGGGTGATCCTACAGAGGAGTGTAAGATCACGAGGGGAATAGATAGGCAGTGACGGACTGGGTCTAAAAATATTGGTTGCCAGGAGACAAAGCGGGCCCACCCACAACTACAATGCTATCATTTAACAGGGGCCCACTTGCCATCACTTGCTATCACTTCATCAGGGGCCCATTTGCCATTGGGCAAGCTGACACCCTGACCAGTCCGCCACTGTAGATAGGGTAGATGTACAGTTTATTACCCAGAGTAGTGGCAGCAAAAAGCAGAGGGCATAAGGTTAAGGTGAGAGGGAAAAGATGTAATAGGAATCTGAGGGGCAACATTTTCACACAGAGGGTGGGTGGGTGGGTATATGGAATGAGCAGAGGGAGAACATAGAGGGAAGAGCCAGAGACTTTAAGTTTTTGCCTTCCACCACAGTGAGGAGGTGTTTGGTGAACTCACTGTGGTGGATGTTAAATTTGTGTTGACTATGTGTTTTGTCATTTTTAAAAAATTATATGTATGACTGCAGGGAAACAGAATATCGTTCAGACCGAATGGTCTGAATGACAATAAACGAATCTAATCTAATCTAATCTAATCTAAAGCTGCCAGAGGAAGTAGTTGAGGCAGCTACTCTAACATCTAAAATACATTTGGATGGGTACATGGACAGGAAAGGTTTGGAAGGATATGGGCCAAACATGGGCAAGTGGGACTAATGAAGCTGGGATATCTTGATCGGCATGGGCAAGTCAGGCCGAAGGGCCTGTTTCCATGCTGTATCATCACTATGACTCCATAACTATTGTTATCGGGCGATTGAAGAGCAACACTGACTAGATGGGCGAAGGGCCTTTTTCCATGCTGCATCTCTAAACTAAACAAATCTAAACAAACAAAAGCAAACTAATCAATCGACTGGCCACAAAATGCTTTGTTCGTTTAATCTCCTGATATATTGCACTGAAGAGGTGTGTAACGCTGTGTGATATACAAGGAAATTGCTCATATAATGGTTTTCCAACCAAACAGCCCTGTTTTATATCTGTTCGGCTGTAAAACTGCAGAGCCAAGAATCAGTTAAGCTTAAAGTGATATTTGCTTCTTATTAATGTATGTTTGTTGCAGTTAAACAGCTTGGGTGAGATTGCAGAATGGCTATTGGGACTAATAGTGCTGGCTGTCAGTGCAAAAACAAAGCCAGCAAGGAGAAATAGAGCAAGGAAATACTCAGTTGGCCAGGCAGCAGCAGTTGTTAGAGCTGCTGCCTCACAGAGCCAGAGACACAGGTTTGATCCTGAACTCGTGTGATGTCTGTGTAGTGTTCAAGAAAGAACTGCAGATGTTGGAAAAATCGAAGGTGGACAAAAATGCTGGAACAACTCAGCGGGTGAGGCAGCATCTATGGAGCGCAGGTGATATTTTGAGTCGAGACCCTTCTTCAGACTAATGTGGAGGTGTAGTGTTTGCAGGTTTTGCCTTTGACTGCATGGGGTTCCTTCAGATGCTCTGGTGTCCTCCAACAACCCAAAGATGAGTGGCCTCTGAAAAAACAAAGAAATCCCCCCCTAGTATGTAGGGAGTGGATGGGAAAGTGGGATAACATGGAATTAGTATGAATGGGTGGTTGTTTGTCAACATGGGCTCGATGGGCCAAAGGGCCTGTTTCCGTGCTGTATCCTCAAAAGTCGAAAGGCTGAGTAGAAACAAGAAACTGCAGATGCTGCTTTACAAAAAAAAAACACACACAAAGTGCTGGAGTAACTCAGTTGGTCAGGCAGTACATGGGTAAGTGATATTTTGGGGTCAGGTGTGAAGAAGGGTCCTCCTGACCCGAAATGTCACCTTCACTCATGTTCTCCAAGGATGCTGCCAGACCTCCAGAGTAACTCCAGCACTTGATGCCTTACCAAGACGAACCTTGATTTGTAAACTCATTGATGGTAGCATTTGCTGTGTTGGGCTGGATCCACGAGACATCGATGCATTGTGGTATCATAGACATTTATGGAATGGAAGGGGAGCTGTCAACTAAAGGTTGGGCCGACTGATGATAGAGACTAAATGCTGGAGTCACTCAGAGGGAGCAGGAAGGGTGACGTTTCGGGTCGGAGTCCGAAGAAGGGTTTGGACCCGTAACATCACCCATTCCTTCTCTCCAGAGACGCTGGGCGTATCTCCTTTCCCTTTCCCGTGACTTTCTGGCTGGAGAAGGCTCTTGACCCGAAACGGCACCCATATAACCATATAACCATATAACAATTACAGCACGGAAACAGGCCATCTCGGCCCTACAAGTCCATGCCGAACAAATTTTTTTTTCCCCTTAGTCCCACCTGCCTGCACTCATACCATAACCCTCCATTCCCTTCTCATCCATATGCCTATCCAATTTATTTTTAAATGATACCAATGAACCTGCCTCCACCACTCCCACTGGAAGCTCATTCCACACTGCTACCACTCTCTGCGTAAAGAAGTTCCCCCTCATATTATCCCTAAACTTCTGTCCCTTAATTCTGAAGTCATGTCCTCTTGTTTGAATCTTCCCTATTCTCAAAGGGAAAAGCTTGTCCACATCAACTCTGTCTATCCCTCTCATCATTTTAAAGACCTCTATCAGGTCCCCCCTTAACCTTCTGCGCTCCAGAGAATAAAGACCTAACTTATTCAACCTATCTCTGTAACTTAGTTGTTGAAACCCAGGCAACATTCTAGTAAATCTCCTCTGTACTCTCTCTATTTTGTTGACATCCTTCCTATAATTGGGCGACCAAAATTGTACACTATACTCCAGATTTGGTCTCACCAATGCCTTGTACAATTTTAACATTACATCCCAGCTTCTACACCCACTCCTTCCCTCCAGAGATGCTGCCTGTCCCACTGACTTACTCCAGCTTTTTGCGTTGATCTGTGCTGCCTGACCCGCTGTGTTACTCCAGCATTTTGTGTCTATCTTCGGTGCAAGCCAGCATCTGCAGCTCCTTCCTGCACAGCTAGTCAGGCAGATGCAGGTTCTATGATGTCAGGATGTGGAGACCTAAGCGAGGGTTCTCTTTGTGACATATCCAAGTAATGAGGCATCGGCCTGTGGTTTATCTTGTGAAGAGCAGTGTGAGGTTTGGTTACTCACTGTTTAGTCACAGATCGTGATCTCACCCTGTTTGTCCTCTGAGCCAGTTCGGAAGGCTGTAAAAAGACAATCACATTCATGTGTCTAGACCCATACGTGATCCTTAAGGGCCTGTTCCACTTTCACGACTTAATTCAAAACTTCTGCCGAGTTTAACCGACCTTAAATAAAAATCAAGATCGTGTCAATCTACGAACTCCTATGACCTTCTACGACAATGTTCACAAAATCCTACGAGTGTGTCTACGAATTCCCACGACTATTTCGATGCCCTCCTTACGAGTAAAAAGTTGCAATTTCTTCCATCCCGACCAATTTATCACTCATGGACATTTTTTATCGGGCTGGAAAAAAACGTCCCGGCTTACCTGATGCCACGACTACCTACTGCTGGCATAACAAGCCGTTACGATATATCTACGACCTCCTACGGACTCGTTACGGACATTCTACGAGTTTGAATCAAGGGGAAAACTTGGGAGAATTCGTGAATATCTCGTGAAAGTGGGACAGGCCATTAACTGGAGGAGGTTTCCCTTCTTCAATGACATTTGTGAGCCTGATTGAATTACAACTGTTTGACTATTTTCATTACTGAGGCTGGTTTTCTCATTTCAGACCAATCTTCTTCAACTTCAATTCCCCCACTGCCGGTGTAGGATTTGAATCAGTGGTCCACAACACTAGCTCGCCCTCCACTTTCCTTCATGAGTACATTTTGCTTTAGGTGGACACAAAGTGCCGGAGTAACACAGCGGGTCAGGCAGCATCTCTGGGGAACATGGACAGGTGATGTTTCGGGTGATTATAAATGGAATAAGTAGTGCGAAGAGAAAGCTACCAGTGTGTAGAATATAGTTTGTAATGTTACAGTGTGAGAGAAAAAAAAGTTCAGTGTTTGCAAGTAGGTTGGTTGGAAGATCAGGACTACACCTAGTCTATGGGAGGACAATTCAGTAGTCAGATAACAGAGTGGAAGAAGTTGTTCTTGAATCCTCTGGTATGTGCTTTATATCTTCTGCCCGACGAGAATGGGAAGAAACGGGAATGATCGGAGTGAGGAATTATGTTGGCTGTTTGATTATGTTGGCTGATTTCCTGATGCAGTGTGAAGTGTGGATGAAGGCACTGATGAGTAGTTCTAGCCCGGGCGATGTGCTGGACCACATCCACAGCTCTCTGCAATTTCTTGCGGTCTTGGGCAAAGCTGCTTCCACACCAGGCTGTGAAGTGCCCCAATCTCCTGTAGGAGGAGCAAGTTGATTGGCTTCCAGTTTGAGTATGGGTGCTTTAACTCTTCGTCTGTTCCCCGGCCAGTGGACGATGCTGTTTCGCTGGACGTCATCAACCCTCACCAACAAGGGACAAAGGAGGACCCAGTGTGGGGGAGGGGGAAGAACAATGGACAATGGGGACCCCGGCACTGGGGGGAAGGGAAGGAGAACAAAGAGGGACCTCGTCTTTGCGGTGTGGGAGAAAATCGGAACAAACCCACGCAGTCACAGGGAGAACATGCAAACTCCACAGAGACAGCACCCAAGGTCAGGATCGAACCCGGGTCCCTGGCGTTATGAGGCACGTCTCTCTCTACCAGTTGTGTTCCCCAAACTATATCGCTTCCCAGATATTACTGTATACCAGGGGAACGCATTGTGTGATGGCCTTCGGTTTGCAGTCTAGGTGCAGTGTTGACGTACGTGTTGCTTTGTGTTACAAACGAACATAGACCTTCACACCGAACAAAGACCTTCACAAAGACCAACTACCAGAGTGTGGTTCTGATCATGAGCCACTATTGACATCATTGGAGACCCTGGGACTATCTTTAATCGGACTTTATTGGACTTTATCTTACACTAGACGTTAATTTCTTTACAATGTGGATGGCTCGATTGGAATCATGTATTGTCTTTGCACTGACCGGGTAGCATGCAACAAAAAGATTTTCACTGTTCCTCGGTAAACGTGACAATAAACTAAACTCAAACACCTGACAGTGACCTTAAATCTGTGTCCACCAGATAAACGCTCCTGCTGCGACAATAGTTGGGCCTTATGTATTTTTTTAATCATTCATTCACAGGATTTGGGTCCCACTGAAAAATGACCAGAACTATCCCACACTAGTGCAGGCTTAACACTGACTTAAAATAAACTAAACTGAAGAAGGGTCCCAACCTGAGACATCACTTATTCATGTGCCACAGAGATGCTGCCTGACCTGGTGAGTTCGAAACATAGAAACATAGAAAATAGGTGCAGGAGTAGGCCATTCGGCCCTTCGAGCCTGCACCACCATTCAATATGATCATGGCTGATCATCCAACTCAGTATCCTGTACTTAATCATTTCTGAAAGTCCAGGAATACTATATCCACTGGCTCTCCCTTGCCCATTTTCCGAGTTAAAAGTTACTCCGGCACATTGTTTCTTTTATTTTGGAAGTCGGCATCTGCAGTTCCTTGTGTCTACACTTTAACTCTGTTGACCTAATATCCTAACCAATTACCTGTGACTCTATCAACATGCCCCCCACACCTGTACGCTTCTCATTCACCGACACTTAACACATTGATTGAACAAATCGCAAATCTCCTGAACTGCATGGTGCGGCAAGGTGGTGTAGCGGTGGAGCTATTGCCTTACAGCGCCAGAGACCTGGGTTCGATCCTGAGCAGGGGGGGTGCTAGTTTGTACGGAGCATGTACATTCTCCCCGTGACCTGCGTGGCTTTTCTCCGAGATCTTCGGTTTCCTCCCACACTCCAAAGACGTACAGGTTTGTAGGTTAATTAGCTTGGTATAAATGTAAAATGTAACATTGTCCCTAGTGTGTGTGTAGGGTTGTGTTAATGTGCGGGGATCCCTGGTCGGTGCGGACCCGGTGGGCTGAAGGGCCTGTTTCCGTGCTCTATCTCTAAAGTGAAAACAAAACTGGGTGACACCAGGGTTAACTTGTGCCACCACACACTACAGCTTCAATATATGAAATGCGTGCTTCTAAATTTTGGCTAAGTGGTGACAGATTTGACTGAGTGTGGGCTCCAGTCTCTCTCCGAAGACTTTAGCTTGTCGTGTCAGCACGATTTTGGGCATGAGAATTTATTACTCCCGTCCATCCTGCACTGAATACACAAAGACCCTTGGCACTGTTTGGAAAAGAAATTAGATTCTCACAATTAAACCAGGCAGTATGTAGTTCCAATCTAAACGGATTACCTGCTCGCTTATATCATTACTAACGCGGCCCTCTTTGTTAGGCACGATGCCACTGCCGTTCCCCATCTTAAACAGCGGCTATGCTTCAAAATCACTTCATAAAAAGGGTTGCATAAACACTTTCTAACAATGGTGGTAGTGTATACTAGAAGAAAGTCAAGAAAGCAAAGAGAAATCACTTCAGCAAGCTCTGGCTAGGTGGTGAAGGGCACCATCTTTTCCCAGTTTGTGCAAGGGCTCTTCAACTCTGCTTCTCTCTCTCCACAGATGCAGCCAAATCTGCTACATGTTTCTGACTCAGTCCGCCTAGGCTTATACGATCTCCCGGTAGCTAACATCAAGTAACCCTAGATTTCCCCTTCACTGTCAGAGTGAGGCCACACACAAATTGGAGGAACTGCACCTCACATTATCCTTGGGCAGCTCCTGATTTCTCTAACATCAAGTAACCCTTGCTTTCCCTCTCTCACTGTCCCTCCCCCACCCTAATTCTCACTGTCCTCCTGATTAATTTTACTGTTTGTATGCCTCGTTGTCACCTTCCCCATAGCTAACAATGAATCATTCTAAATTGCCTTGATCATCGTCTGCTTTGATCTGTCATTTTCACACCTAACCGTTCCACGTATCTCTAGTCTACCTCTTCCCTGACTTGGTCTGAAGAAGGGTCTCCACCCATAATGTTGGCACCCATTAGAACCCCGCTGGGTTACTCCAGTACTTTGTAGAATCAGTCTGATGAAAGGTCCTGACCCAAAGCATCTCCTATCCATATTCTCCAGGTAATCAGTCTGAAGGAGGGTTCTGGACTGAAATGCCATATATCCATGTTCTCCAGGGATGCTGCCTAACACGCTGAATTACTCGAGCACTTTTTGTCTTTGTTTTACAGAAGCGGTGAATGAACAGGGACATTAGCTTGGGTTCCCTCTCCACAGAAGCTGCCTGACCTGCTGAGTGTTTCCAACACTCCCTGTTTCATTTTGCTCACTTGTGAGAACAGCTGGTTGCAAACCCCAGCTGTTTTCACAAGCAAACAAAGTGCGGTAGATGCCGGAAATCTGAAATAAAACAGGAATGCTGGCAATACTCAGCTGGTCAGGCAGCAACTACAGCCTGCACCAGTCTGGTTTATTTGTTTTACTGATTTTAACAGGTTTGTTTGATTTGTGTTGCCATTTGGGTGATTGAGATTGATCAAGGATGTGTTCATAAGTCATAGGAGCAGAATTAGGTCAATTGGCCCATCAAGTCTACTCCGCCATTCAATCATGGCAGATCTATCTTTCCCTCTCCACCTCATTCTCCTGCCTTCTCCCGCTGGCACCCGTACAAATCAAGAACCTATTCATCTTAAAAAATATCCACTGACCTGGCCTCCACAGTCTTCTGTGGCAATGAGTTCCACAGATTCACCACACTCTGACTAAAGAAATTCCTCTTCATCTTTCTAAAGGACTATCCTTTAGTTCTGAGGCTTTGGCCTCTGATCCCAGACTCTCCCACTAGTGGAAACATTCCCTCCATATTCACCACCTCCAGGCATTGTAGGAAGGGAGAGGGTAGGTTGACTTATTCATGGAACTATAAGCATTGATGGCTTGACCTATGCCAATTGTCCACTCCTAATTGCCCGAGAGTTGAATGTTTGTGGTAGACTATTTTAGAGAGCAGTTAAGATATCTGGAGCATCTCTGGAATGGCTCGGAGATCCAGACCAAATAGAACAACAAATTCCCTCTCTCAAAGGCTTTCAACAACAATGTGGTAATGTGGTAACTTAATTGGCCCTGTTCCTGGTGCCAACATTTTGTTCCAGAGTTATTTAATTTGCTGGCTGCTTTGGAAGACTGATGCCTTCACATCATTACTGCTGCCTCACAGTGCCAGATACCCAAATTTGATCCTAACCTCTGTGTGGAGTTTGCACGTTCTCCCTGTAACCACGTGGGTTTTATCCGGGTGCCCCAGTTTCCTCCCACTTCGAAATGACGTGCGCGTTTGTAGGTTAATCACCTTCTGTAAATTGCCCCTAGTGGGTGGGGAGTGGGAAAGTGGGATATCATAGAACTAGTGTGAATGGGTGATCAAAGGACTTTGTGGGCTGAAGGGCCTGTTTCCATGCTGTACCTCTAAAATTTAAAAAAAACCTAAAACTGTAGTTGTAGTGTAACACGTCACCTAGTGCGTAGGGAGTGGGATCGAAAGTGGGATAACAAAGAACTAGTGAGAGAACATGATCAATGGTTGGGGTGGACTCAGTGGGCCAAATAACCAGTTTCTATGTGTCTCTCTAAAGCAAATGTTTCCAGACCTCTGGATTACTGGTCTAGTAACATATCTGGAGCTTAGAAGGATGAGAGGGGATCACATTGAAACCAACCAAATGATGAAAGGCCTAGATAGAGTGGCTGTGGATAGACTGTTTCCAGTAGTGGGGCAATCTAGGATCAAAGGGCGCAGCCTCAAAATAAAAGGATGTACCATTAGAATTGAGAAGAGGAGGAATCTCTTTAACCAGACGGTGGTGAATTTGTGGAATTCAATGATACAGACGGCAGTGGAGGCCAAGTCATTTGGATATTTTGAAAGCAGAGACTATTAAGTTCTTGATTACTAAGGGTGTCAAAGGTTACCGGGGGAAAGGCAGGAGAATGGAGTTGAAAAGGAAAATTTGATCAGCCATGATCATTGCCACACTGACGGCTGTGGAGGCCAAGGCAATGGATATTTTTAAGGTGGCGTTTGACAAATTCTTGATCATTAAGGGTGTCAGGGGTTATGGAGCGAAGGCAGGGGAACGTGGTTGAGAGGGAAAGATAGATCAGTCGCGATTGAATGGCGGAGTAGATGATGGGCCGAATGGCCTAATTCTGCTCCTATGCCTCACAGTCGTATGGTCTTATGACTATCTACCTAGCCCCAGATCGGATGTGAAGCATGGGAGATGAGGACCAAGTGGAATGATTTGCCCAATGGCATCTCAAAACTCAGGTACACCATTTGGCCAACAAGACCCCAACCAACAAAAAAATCAATAAATCTCTGAAAAAGCCCCCAAGGTTGCCATAAATCCTCTTAGAAAAACATAGAAACATAAAAAATAGATGCAGGAGTAGGCCATTCAGCCCTTCGAGCCTGCACCGCCATTCAATATGATCATGGCTGATCATCCAACTCAGTATCCTGTACCTGCCTTCTCCCCATACCCCCTGATCCCTTTAGCCACAAGGGCCACATCTACAGTGACTACCTTTTAAATATAGCCAATGAACTGGCCTCAACTACCTTCTGTGGCAGAGAGTTCCAGAGATTCACCACTCTCTGTGTGAAAAATGTTTTTCTCATCTTGGTCCTAAAAGACTTCCCCCTTAATCCTTAAACTGTGACCCCTTGTTTTGGACTTCCCCAACACCGGGAACAATCTTCCTGCATCTAGCCTGCCCAACCCCTTAAGAATTTTGTAAGTTTCTATAAGACCCCCCCTCAATCTTCCAATCTTGCCCGTGGACCTTCAATACTAATAGAAGATGCGAGGCTCCATGTCGCAGTGTCGACTGGGCTTGGGTCTCAGATTTATGAGCTTCCAGCGCTGGGATCCCATGGCCATCCTGCAAGAGTCTACATGGAAACCCAAGCAACATGTGTTGTGCAGAAGGCATTTTTTACCCTGAGCGGAGTTGCAACATTTTTAATGCTGGAGTGCGTGACGTGCAGGCCACGTAATGTTTCCTGCATCTCTTTAATTGTGCTTGCCTGCAAAGTAAAGAAAACAAGAACCCATGAAAAAAAAAAACCCATCATCTCTCAATTGTGCATTTCATCAGTGGAAGAATATATAAGCATCTGTTTTTAGTTCTGAAGAGCCTCTGTACGCAATGACCTTTATAAGGCATTACCATAGCATCCAGATGGAAGATATAACGTTTGCTGGATTCAGAAACCCTTGTATAAATATTACTGTTTGGCAACCAGAACGATGGATGCAGCCTCCCTTATTAAATCAGGCTTATGGTCTTAACTATGTGTAACTGGGGGGTAAATAAATGACTTGAAACAAAAGCCACGAACGTCACGGTATCGCACTACTCAATTGTACTCCACCGTCTTGTTAAAATTCATATGTAATTATTAAGTGGGTTGGCAAGAGACTGCAATGAGGCCATAATATTTTTAAACTCCAAGCTGTGTATCGGCTGAGGCCAACAAAAAGGAGAAAATGAGGGATCAGTTCCTTAAAACACTCAGTTTTAGATAGTTCCTCATAACACTCAGAGTAGCTCAACGGGTCGGGCGGCATCCCGGGACGAAAAGGAATAGGTGACATTTCGGGTCGAGACCCTTCCTCCAACTGAGATTCAGGGGAGAAGGGAAACGAGAGATATAGAAGGTACATAGAACAAATGAATGAAAGAGATTCAAAAAGCAAAGATGAGCAAAGAAAGGTAGAGCCCACAATGGTCCATTGTTGGCTGTGGGGAAGGTGATAACAGGGTATACAAACAGTGAAACTTAACAGGATGACAGTGAAACTAGTACAATGACTGGTGTGGGGGTGGGACGGAGGGGGGGAGGGGGGGGGGGGCGCAGGGGTTACTTGAAGTTAGAGGAATCAATATTCATACCGCTGGGTTTCTGCTCCTCGATATCTCTCGTTCAGTTCCTTAAATCACTCAGAGTAACCCAGCGGGTCAGGCAGCAACTGGGGCACATGGATAGGTGACGTTTCGGGATCGGTTCTGAAGAAGGTTCCTGACCCTAAACGTCAACGGTCCTTAAAACACTTAAAGAGGTTAAAGCATGGGTTTGTGTTGGACGGGAGTAGTCTTGTCGATTAGTGAGGCATGAGGCCCCCCCTATTACCTTCTTGAACATGGACCCAAACAGTTCCTCTTCACTCATGCTCCCCTCTGCGCAGTGGAACTTGTTCTTAATATAACAACTTCTCTTTAGACACCTCCCACCTTCTACAAATCAAAGACGTAGCCCAGGGCACTTCCTTGGTCCCAGCTCCGCTTGTCCCTTCCAGCTTTCCAGTCTTCTCCCCCCGATTACAATCGGCAATTGTATTATTGGGTAAGGCCACATCTGGCAAGTAGGGAAGGAACTGCAGATGCTGGTTAAAACCGAAGATAGACACAAAATGCTGGAGTAACTCAGCTGGGTAGGCAGCATTTATGTAGAGAAGGAATGGGTCGAGATCCATCTTCAGACTGATGGAACACCCTTCAGTCTGAAGAAGGGGCTCAACATGAAACGTCACCCATTCCCTCTCTCCAGAGATGCTGCCAGTCCAGCTGAGTTACTCCAGCATTTTGTGTCTTTCTTCTGACAGGCGGGAGTCTTTTAAAGGCCAGTTGATCGAGGTTCAGAACCGGCACGTTTTATGAAGGAGTTTCGGCCCAAAACCATATAACCATATAACCATATAACAATTACAGCACGGAAACAGGCCATCTCGGCCCTACAAGTCCGTGCCGAACAACCTTTTTTCCCTTAGTCCCACCTGCCTGCACTCATACCATAACCCTCCATTCTCTTCTCATCCATATGCCTATCCAATTTATTTTTAAATGATACCAACGAACCTGCCTCCACCACTTCCACTGGAAGCTCATTCCACACCGCTACCACTCTCTGAGTAAAGAAGTTCCTCCTCATGTTACCCCTAAACTTCTGTCCCTTAATTCTGCAGTCTGAAAACGTTGCCTATTTCCTTCGCTCCATAGATGCTGCTGCACCCGTTGAGTTTCTCCAGCATTTTTGTGCACCTGGAATACGTACAAGCAGGTAAGAGTTGGTCTTGGCACCATGTTCTGCACAGACATTGTGGGGGGGAAGGGCCTTGTACTTGTGCTGTAGTGTTTTATGTTCTATCAATCTGAAGAAGAGTGTTGACCTAAAAAATCGCCTATCTATTTCCTCCACAGATGTTGCCTGAGCCATTGAGCCCCTTGAGCTTTTTGTGTTTTGCTCATGGTCCCAATATCTGCAGTTCCTCGTGTCTCCTGTCTCCTTGTTGGCTATGTGGAGCATCCTTTAGTCTCTGTCACCACTCCCTGACTCTTTCTCTGCTACATCGATGACTGCATTGGTGCTGCCTCCTGCGCCCATGCACTACTCATCAATTTCACCACCCTGCCTTCAACTTCACTTGAAGATAGGCACAACACTTTTCCACAAATGCTAATGGAATGTTGGCCTTCATAACAAGAGGATTTCAGTATAGGAGTAAAGAGGTTCTTCTGCAGTTGTATAGGGCTCTGGTGAGACCACATCTGGAGTATTGTGTACAGTTTTGATCTCCTAATTTGAGGAAGGACATCCTTGTGATTGAGGCAGTGCAGTGTAGGTTTCACGAGATTGATCCCTGGGATGGCGGGACTGTCATATGAGGAAAGATTGAAAAGACTAGGCTTGTATTCACTGGAGTTTAGAAGGATGATGGGGATTCTTATAGAAACATATAAAATTATAAAAGGATTTGACAAGCTAGATGCAGGAAAAATGTTCCCAATGTTGGGTGAGTCCAGAACCAGGGGCCACAGTCTTAGAATAAAGGGGAGGTCATTTAAGACTGAGGTGAGAAAAAAAACTTTTTCTCCCAGAGAGTTGTGAATTTATGGAATTCCCTGTCACGGAGGGCAGTGGAGGCCAAATCACTGGATGGATTTTAGAGAGAGTTAGATAGAGCTCTAGGGGCTAGTGGAGTCAAGGGATATGGGGAGAAGGCAGGCATGGGTTATTGATAGAGGATGATCAGCCATGATCACAATGAATGGCGTTGCTGGCTCGAAGGGCCGAATGGCCTCCTCCTGCAACTATTTTCTATGTTTCTATGTTTCACAGCCTGAAGAACGGTTCCGACCCGAGATGTCGCCCATCCTTTTTCTCCAGAGATGCTGCCTGACCCGTTGAGTTACTCCAGCACTATGTTCTGTACCTCCAAAGTAAAGTCTAAAGTGGGTACCACACCAGTAAAAAAAGTTCATTGGTCATAAAGTGATTTTGGATGTCTTGAATCTTGGGCAGATAAGGACCATTGAGTCTGTCCTGGTTCCTGCTACAACAATCCAATTAGTCCCACTCCCCTGCTGTCTCCCCAGAACCATGAACATTATTATCTGCCAAGTGTCGATCCGCTCTGACTGTACTCGTTATTTCTGTTGCCGCACCTCCTACGGGCACAGAGTTCCAGGTCATTACTAATCTCTGGAATGAAATTCTTGTATTATTTGTCCAAAATTCCTTGCCTCTACTCCTTTGTCATTGACCAAATGCTCACTGGAGAAGCTTCCGTTTCATTTGCCTCCATCAGTTGTGATAGAATCTAGATGATAGTCCGTACAGCATGAGAACAGGCCCTTCGGCCCACAATTTCTGTGCCAGACCTGATGCCAAGACCAGCCATTAAATGCCTGCAGGTACACAAAAATGCTGGAGAAACTCAGCGGGTGCAGCAGCATCTATGGAGCGAAGGAAATAGGCAATGTTTCGGGCCAAAACCCTTCTTCAGATAAAAGTCTAGCATCTGCAGTTCCTTCTTAAATTCCAGCATCTGCAGTTCCTTCTTAATACCTTCGATTTTCCAGCATCTGCAGTTCCTTCTTAAATTCCTTCGCTCCATAGATGCTGCTGCACCCGCTGAGTTCCTCCAGCATTTTTATGTACCTTCGATTTTCCAGCATCTGCAGTTCCTTCTTAAATTCCTTCGCTCCATAGATGCTGCTGCACCCGCTGAGTTCCTCCAGCATTTTTGTGTACGTTCGATTTTCCAGCATCTGCAGTTCCTTCTTAAACACGTTAAAAGCTTGTATGTCATCCACATCCTTTAATTCCCTACATATCCATATGCCTATCCAAAACCCCACCTCAATGCCACCAGTCTATCACTTCAATCAACACCCCTGGCAGCATGTTCCAGGCACTCACCACCCTCTGTGGAAAAACATCTTGCCCCACACATCTCCTTTAAATGTTGCCCCTCGCATCTTAAAGCCATACACTCCAGTTTCTGATATTTCTATCTGGGAAATAGGTTCTGAATGTCTCCCCTATCTGCGCCTCTTATAATTTTATATACGTCTATCAGGTCTCCCTGCACCCTCCACCATTCCAGAGAAAACATTCCAAGCCTGTCTAACCTCTCGTTGAGCTAATATCCAGGCACCTTCTGGGAAATCTCAGTTCCAACCTGCACATCCTCCAAAAAAAGGTTTCCTCTCAAGTCTGAAGAAGGGTCCCGACCTGAATCTATGCCTACCCATACCCTCCATAGATGCTTCCCGACACGCTGAATAACTCCAGCGCTTTGTGTTCCACTCACGATTCCAGCATCTGCAGTTCTTTGTGTCTTCCTCCCAACATTCTATGCTGCAAGAACACCAGATTTCTGATCCTCAATGGCATTGCTTTAGTAATAGACACAAAACGCTGGAGCAACATCAGCTGTAACTACATCCATCCATTCACACATACATCCATCCACACATACACACTTACATCCCTCCCCCAACTGATCCGCAATTCCGTGTCCCTCACCATCTTCCAGTCCCACCCATCTCTTCACCTCTGCCTATCTTTAGCTCCATGTGCCGTCCCTTTTCATCTGTGCATTAATTGCCTCATACTGTGTTTTGTATTGAATTCTGTATTTACTTTGTGTACTAGTCATGTCTCTACTATTTATTTCATTCCCCTTACATGTTTTTCCTCTACCTGCTAAATTTTTGTAAGGTGTCCTTGAGACTCTTGAAAGGCGCCCATAAATAAAATTATATTATTATTATTATTATTATTACATCCACAGATTCACGTTTGACAGGTATACACAGACACACACACAAACTACAGATGCTCAAACAATGCAACACTAGTTTGTGTGTTTGTCTATGTATACCTGTCAAACGTGTATCTGTGGATGTATGTGTGTATGTGTGGATGGATGTATGTGTGAATGGATGTATGTGTGGATGTGTGTGTGTGTGTATGTGTGAATGGATGTGTGTGTGTATATATGTGTGTCGATGTATGTGTGTGCATGGATGTGTACATGTATGTCTGCGTGCAGGTGGATGTGTGTGTGTGTGTGGATGTATGTGTGCATGTATGTGTGTGTGTGTGTGCATGCATGGAAGTGTGCGTACAGATTGATTATGTGTGGATGGGTGGGTGGACTGTTGCATTGTCATTCACCAGCACGCCATTATCATAAATAATTTACTCATTGTTTAAATAATTTTGACCAAATAAACAGTGAAACGATCGATATTAAAATAAAACTTTATATGATCATTTATTTCCCCAATTTATTTGTTTACATTACATCTGATCTTCATCTGAGTATTCTTCATCAGATTCCAAGTCTTTTGGAACGTTGCCCATTTCCTTCGCTCCATAGATAGTGAAGAAAGCGAATGGTGTGTTAGCTTTCATAGCAAAAGGATTTGAGTATAGGAGCTGGGAGGTTCTACTGCAGTTGTACAGGGTCTTGGTGAGACCACACCTGGAGTATCGCGTACAGTTTTGGTCTCCAAATCTGAGGAAGGACATTATTGCCATAGAGGGAGTGCAGAGAAGGTTCACCAGACTGATTCCTGGGATGTCAGGACTGTCTTATGAAGAAAGACTGGATAGACTTGGTTTATACTCTCTAGAATTTAGATTGAGAGGGGATCATATAGAAACTTACAAAATTCTTAAGGGGTTGGACAGGCTAGATGCAGGAAGATTGCTCCCGATGTTGGGGAAGTCCAGGACAAGGGGTCACAGCTTAAGGATAAGGGTGAAATCCTTTAAAACCAAGATGAGAAGAACTTTTTTCACACAGAGAGTGGTGAATCTCTGGAATTCTCTGCCGCAGAGGGTAGTCGAGGCCAGTTCATCGGCTATATTTGAGAGGGAGTTAGATGTGGCCCTTATGGCTAAGGGGATCAGAGGGTATGGAGAGAAGGCAGGTACGGGATACTGAGTTGGATGATCAGCCATGATCATATTGAATGGCGGTGCAGGCTCGAAGGGCCGAATGCCCTACTCCTGCACCTAATTTCTATGTTTCTATGTTTCTATTCTGCGTCACCCAGTAATATTCTCCAACATTTTTGTCTACCTTCGATTTTCCAGCATCTGCAGTTCCTTCTTAAACAAGATATCAACAGTGAAACTAGTAGAATGATTAGGGTGGGGGAGGGACGGGGAGAAGGGGAACGCAAGGCCTGTGATGGTCGGGGCTGCGTTATTTTCTTATTTATTAATTTTCAAGCTCTGGGCATTACTGGCAAGGCCAGCATTCATTGCCCTGCCCATTCACCCTTGAAAAAGATGTGGAGAGCTCCCTTTTTTTTTTGAACCGCTGCTATTCCACTAATATAACTGAGTCACTTGCTTAGCTCTGGTTAAGTGGCTCTCAATGACCAGATTGGGTAAGGATGGCAGATTTCCATTCCTGCAGAGAGGTCAGTGAACCAGATGAGGTTTTTATAGCAATCCTGTCGTTTTATGGTCACCATTACCGAGACCCAGTTTCCTTGTTTATTTTCCACAGATTATTTTAACTGAAATAACACAGCTGTCAGGGTTTTATGGATCGCTGGGCCTGTAGCGTCATCACTGTACCTCACTGCAAACTAATGCCCCTGTCCCACTTCGGAAACCTGAATGAAAGCCCTGAGACTTTGGCCCCAACAAGCCCTGGTTTTTGTGAGAAGGGCCTTTGTGCCCCCCGACATTGGGGATGATCAAGGAATTTGCTGTGCGGCACATTTTGTGAGACCTAAGGGCTTCACATAATTTTACATTACACACAGGCAAAGGTGGGTGAAGTGTCTTGCCCCAAGGACACAACGACAGTGTGCACTCCAAGCGGGATTCGAACCGGCTACCTTCCGGTCGCCACTTTCCGGTTTCCGCTCCATTGGCGTCATGATGGAGAGATGAGAAAGCCTTACCTCGTCACAAGCCGGCCCGGCCCTGTCTCTGGACACAGTCTCGGTCAGACTGCCCAACGTCTGGACCACCCGGCCACTCATCTGGTTCCAGCAGGCGGAGGCCCAGTTCAATCTGCGGGGCATCATGGTCGATGCCACCCGCTTCTATTACCTGGTGGGAACCCTCGACCAGGACACGGTTGAAGAGGTCACGGACTTCCTCACAGCCCCCCCAGGACACTGATAAGTATCTCGGCCTTAAGGAGGTCCTGCTCCAGATTTATGGACTAAGCAGGATGGAGCGTGCTGCTAGGATCCTGCATATGGGGGCCTGGGCGACCGACGGCCATTTAGCCTCCTAAAGGAGATGGTGACTCTACTGGATGGGCCTGTTGTTTGAGTACACCTACCTGCATCTGCTGCCGGCCTACATTCGTCTGCAGCTCACAGACGCCTCCTTTGCTGACCTCAGGGCCCTCGGGAGGCGTGCCGATGCGCTGTGGATGGCGCGCCCTGATGACGTCAGCGCGCTGGCCGTCAGCAGAGACGGGGTCGCGTTGAAGCCGGCACATCTGGACATTGACCAGCCGGTGCTGGTTGCCCAACCTCGGCCACGAGGGCGCCCCCCCCCTTTCACGGCTCCCTCCGCCTGTCACTCCACCTGCCCTCCCGCCGGTCCCTCGACCATTCCCTCGACCTGTCCCTCCACCTATGCCTCCTCCAGCCCCTCAATCTGCTGACTTCCGCACGCGGGCCCGTTGGGTCCTGCGCCCGCCGGTGGGTTTCGTGCCTCGGGTTCTGGGGGGGGGGTCCTGTGGTGGCTCCCAAGGGTCGCGCCATCATACTGTCAAACCCCTTGGCCCGGGAATGGTTCAGTCCGGAGGCGGTCCTTAACCAGAGGGTTTAAAGGCAGGGGTTTGGCTGCCATCTTTCTCTAGTTTGGTCTTCCCAACAGCCGGGAGGAACATAATTAAAGGTGCCTCTCAAAACACTGGACTTCGTGCTTCCTTTTGAGACCCACGCACCACAGTATACTATATCCATGCGCCTATCTAAAAGCCTCTTTAACACCACTATGGTGTCTATTTCCAACACTCTTGGCAGCAGGTCCAGGCACTTGCCGATCTCGGTGTAAAAATAACTTTCCCCGCTCATCTCATTTAAACTTTCCCCCTCACACTTTAAAGCTGAACGGACTCTGTACGTTCTCCCTGTGACCTCATGGGTTTTCTCCAGGTGCTCCGGTTTCCTCCCACATTCCAAGACGTACAGGTTTGTCGCTTAAACTTTGGTAAAATTGGAAACTGTTCCTAGTGTGTAGGATAGTGTAATGCCCCCGTCCCACTTAGGAAACCTGAATGGAAACCTCTGGAGACTTTGCGCCCCACCCACGGTTTTCGTGCGGTTCCCGGGGGTTGCAGGTGGTTGCCGGAGGTTGCAGGTAGTGGAGGCAGGTAGGAAGACTGACAAAAACCTCTGGGAACCGCACGGAAACCTTGGGTGGGGCGAAAAGTCTCTGGAGGTTTCCGTTCAGGTATCCTAAGTTGGACAGGGGCTTTAGTATACAGGGGTGATCGCTGGTCGGCATGGACTGGATGGGATGAAGGCCATGTCTCTGTGCTGTATCTCTAAAGTTTCTAAAGTCCAAAGTCAAACCAAACTTTTATTCCAGAGTTTCAATGTTTCTGCTCTGCTCATTTACCTGACTTTTCCCTCGGTGACTTATCACCAAGGACATTTTGTTCCAATACCTTTGCACACAAATATGCCATTAATATAAAAATATTGATTTGTCTTCAGTGCCTTCTGCACAGATCTCTGGGCCAAATATGTAGAAGTGGTTCTTTTCCTTCCCTCCAAACTGTTTCCATTACTTTCAGATCTATTGTGGGAAATGTTATGAACTTGGATGTTCCTTGTTCGTTTTGTTGCCAGGCGACCACATGCAGAAGTAAGCGAGCAAGACATACCCTCGCAAAGAATGCTGAGGTGAGTGGGGCCTCATAATGATTTTGCTCAGGATGCATTTTGCCAGTCAATGGCTTCTTCAAAGCACTCACACTGTCATGCAATTGTTACACAGGCAAAAATCCCGGCTTGGTATCAAAAGGCTTGGTCGTCTGAACAAGAACTGTCCCAGAATAACTTAGAGTTAAACAGCAGGACGAGAGGGTGGTGAATCTGTGGAACTCTCTGCCACGGAGGGTTGTGGAGGCCAAGTCAATAGATATTTTTAATAGACAATAGACAATAAGTGCAGGAGTAGGCCATTCGGCCCTTCGAGGGACGACAGATGGCGCAATGGGCTAAGTGTTCGGCTGGCGACCGGAAGGTAGCCGGTTCGAATCCTGCTTGGAGTGCATACTGTCGTTGTGTCCTTGGGGCAAGACACTTCACCCACCTTTGCCTGTGTGTAATGTAATGTAATTATGTGAAGCACTTTGGGGTCAATGCAAGTTGACTAAAAATGTGCCATATAAATAAGATTATTATATATTATTATTCGAGCTAGCACCGCCATTCAATGTGATCATGGCTGATCATCCCCAATCAGTACCCCGTTCCTGCCTTCTCCCCATATCCCCTGACTCTGCTATTTTTAAGAGCCCTATCTAGCTCTCTCTCGAAAGCATCCAGAGAACCTGCCTCCACCGAGAATTCCACAGACTCACCACTCTCTGTGAGAAAAAGTGTTTCCTCATCTCCGTTCGAAATGGCTTACTCCTTATTCTTAAACTGTGGGACCTGGCTCTGGACTCCCCCAACATCGGGAACACGTTTCCTGCCTCTAGCGTATCCAAACCCTTAACAATCTTAAGGCAGAGATAGATAGATTCTTCATTGTGTGGGTGTCAGGGGTTATGGGCAGAGGTCAGGAAATTGGGGTTGAGAGGGAAAGATTGATCAGCAGTGATTGAATGGCGAAGTAGACTCGAAGGGCCGAATGGCCTAATTTTGCTCGTATGATTTATGAATGTATGAACTTATGAAGCAGGTAAAGAGGCCCAGCCCACTGGCTCTGTGCTGACCCCCAAGCACCCAGTTACATTAATGCAACACTAATCCCATTTTATTACCCTTGCATTCCCAGCGATTCCTCCCACGTTCCTCCCACTCACTGACGCAGTGGCTAAATAATCCACTCATTTGCACGTCCTTGGGGTTATAGCAAGAAGCTGGAGCATCGAAGGGAAATGCGTGCTGTCATGGGAGAACATGCAAACTCAACGCAAGCTGTGGCAGTGGTCAGGATTGAGCCGTGGTCACAGGAGTCGTGAGGGAGCAACTCCACCAGATGCACCGTCACCCAGAGGAACGAGAGGAGGTAATTGAGGCTGGTACTATAACATCACTTAAAAAGACATGTGGTCACGTACATGGATAGGAACCGTTTAGTGGGATATGGGCTAAATGAGGGCAGGTGGGACTAGTGTAGATGGGGCATAGCTACAAAAATTCTAACGGGTTGGACAGGCTAGATGCAGGAAGATTGTTCCCGATGTTGGGGAAGCCCAGAACAAGGGGTCACAGTTTAAGGATAAGGGCAAAATCTTTTAGGACCGAGATGAGAAAAACAATTTTCACACAGAGAGTGGTGAATCTCTGGAATTCTTTGCCACAGAAGGTAGTTGAGGCCACAGTTCATTGGCTATATTTAAGAGGGAGTTAGATGTGGCCCTTGTGGCTAAAGGGGTCAGGGGGTATAGAGAGAAGACAGGTACAGGATACTGAGTTGGATGATCAGCCATGATCATATTGAATGGCGGTGCAGGCTCGAAGGGCCGAATGGCCTACTCCTGCACCTATATTCTATGTTTCTATACAGGGTGGCAAGGGCTATTTGAGCCAAAGGGCTTGTTTCCATGCTGTATGAGGTGGTTTCCCTCTCTGCCCTGTTCTCTAAAAGAAGAAAGGGACCCAGTGTGGGGGGTTTGCCAAGATCGAAGGGGGACCCAGTGTGGGACCACGTGCAGTGGCAGGAACTAGATAGGACTGTCGGGTGAACTTCTGTAACTTTGTCGGCCAGAAACTTGGCAACGTTTGTGCACTGCCTGGGTGATTTAACCGGGCTGTACGCAAATCGAAGCGTTACACTGCACCTGGGTGCATGTGACAATGGAGTATCGTTGAATAATTGAGTTATCTCACCCTTCGTGCTCCCCACATTCAGCGAACAGGTGCGGCCAGAACGTGCAGTTCCTTTAATTCATGGCACCATTATTTGCGATGCCAACATTATTCCACAGAGGGAAGAAAATAAATGGACATCTGCGAGTCTGGATATCAAAGTTATTTAGACTTCAAAGATCATTCCGCAAAGACAACTTTGGAACATCTTGCAAAGGCCAATAGTGTCTCATCAATGCAGCATATGGTATGCTGGCCTTCATCAGTCAGCGTATTGATTATAAGTTCAGTTAAGTTTAGTTTAGTTTAGTGATACAGCGCAGAAACATGCCCTTCGGCCCATCGAGTCCGCGACGATCAGCAATCACTACATACTAGCACTATCCTGCACACACTAGGGGCAATTTACAATGTTTACCAAGCTGATTGTTTTTTGAGTCGTAGGAGGAAACTGGAGCTCCTGGAGAAAACCCACGCAGGTCACGGGGAGAACGTACAAACTCCGTACAGACAGCACCCGCGGTCAGGATCGAACCTGAGTCCCTGGCGATGTGAGGCAGCAACTCTACCGCTGTGCCAGTTCAGGGAACCATGACGCAGCTACATAGGACTTTGTCAGGCCACATTTGGAGTCTCGTGTCGCCCATTACAGGAAGGAAGTGGAGGCTTTGGAAAAGATGCAGAGGGGGTTTTAGATTCAGATTCAGATTCAGATTCAATTTTAATTGTCATTGTCAGTGTACTGTACAGAGACAACGAAATGCATTTAGCATCTCCCTGGAAGAGCGACATAGCAAATGATTTGAATAAATATTAACAATGTCCGGGGGGGGGGGGGTGGTGATTGGCAGTCACCGAGGTACGTTGTTGAGTAGAGTGACAGCCGCCGGGAAGAAGCTGTTCCTCGACCTGCTGGTTCGGCAATGGAGAGACCTGTAGCGCCTCCCGGATGGTAGGAGGGTAAACAGAGGTTAAACAGTTACCAGAATGGTGCCTGAATTAAGGGGAATCAGCTTCAGGGAAAGGTTGCCAGACTCGGATTGTTTCCTTGGAGTGTCAGAGGTTGCCGTCACGCCTGATGGAAGTATATAAAATGATGAGAGGTATAGATAGCCTGGACATCCAGAACCTCATTCCCAGGGTGGGAAAATGAAATACTAGAGGGTTCAACTCAACGCAGAGGGAGAACAAGGAAGGGAGAGACAAGGACTTTAAGACTTTTGCCTTCCATCACAGTGAGGAGGTGCCTGGTAGACTCACTGTGGTGGATGTTAAACTGTGTTAAGTGTGTGTTGTGTTATTTTATTCTGTTATGCCTGCAAGGTTCACAATTTGTTCAGACTGAAATGTCTAAATAACAATAAAGGATACTTTTATACTTTTATACTTTATACTCATAGCTTTAAGGTGAGAGGGGCAAGTTCTTTATATAGAGGATGGTTTGTGCCTGGAATTAAGGGACAGAAGTTTAGGGGTAATATGAGGGGGAACTTCTTTACGCAGAGAGTGGTGGCGGTGTGGAATGAGCTCCCAGTGGAAGTGGTGGAGGCTGGTTCATTGGTATCATTTAAAAATAAATTGGATAGGCATATGGATGAGAAGGGAATGGAGGGTTATGGTACGAGTGCAGGCAGGTGGGACTAAGGGGAAAAAAATGTGTTCGGCATGGACTTGTAGGGCCGAGATGGCCTGTTTCCGTGCTGAAATTGTTATATGGTTATATGGTTAATCTGTTGACAGTGGGTAGTGGTTGAGGCAGATATGGTCGGGGCATTTATGGGACTTGCGGAGAGACAAGCGAATGGAGGGATATGGGTTGTGTGCAGACGGGATAAGATATTTTGTCTTGGCATCATGTTCAACACAGACATTGTGGGCCGAATGGCCTGTTCCTGCGCTAACTCTGTTCTTCGTTCTAACACAGGGAGTTCTATCAACAAAATCATATTCACCAGAGACACAGTCACAGAATCAAAGGGATTATGCATCTCAAAACTCACTAATATGGTGTGCAAAGTATGAGCGAAAACTGCAGTATAGTAATCTCTCACAGATGGCCGAGGTTGTTTGGAAAAAGATTATTGCTTTTATTTTCCAGATTAGCATTGCGCACATTCACTGCAAACCGAAAAGAAAAATAGCAGATGTTGGAAATTTGAAAGAGAAATAGAAAAGGCTGAAAACGCTCAGCAGGTCAGGCAGCGTCTGTGGAGAGAGAAACAGTTAAGGGGCTATCCCACTTGGGCGAAAAAAATGTCATGTTGAAGACCTCCTTCTACTATGTTGAAGACCAGCTTCGACTAGCTACGACTAACTTCAGGAAAATTGGACACTGAATAGTGGAGAGTGGAGACGACCTCCTTCGATCTCCTTCAACCTCCCTTCAACTATGATGATAACTATCTTTGACTACCTTCGATTACCTTCGACTACCCTCGATCGATTGCCTACGACGAACATGCCGACCTACTAAGACCTACTACGACTAAACTTCCTTTTGTTACTCGCGGGCATTTATCAACATTGAAAAATACGCCGCTACCTAGCTGAGGCCTCGAGTACACGGGGACTACTCTCGAGCATGAAGGAGAGTTACAAAGACCTCCAAGGACCTTGTGTCGACCATGCTGCGAGTATGAGTCGAGGGCAAACTCGCCAGAACTCGCGGATTAGGTCGCCCAAGTGGGACAGCCCCTTTAACATTTCAGGTTGTGGTACTAGCACAAGGTATGGAAGGGTACATAGAAACATAGAAATTAGGTGCAGGAGTAGGCCATTCGGCCCTTCGAGCCTACACCGCCATTCAATATGATCATGGCTGATCATCCAACTCAGTATCCCCTACCTGCCTTCTCTCCATACCCTCTGATCCCCTGAACTGGCCTCGACTACCCTCTGTGGCAGAGAGTTCCAGAGATTCACCACTCTCTGTGTGAAAAAAGTTCTTCTCATCTCAGTTTTAAAGGATTTCCCCCTTATCCTTAAGCTGTGACCCCTTGTCCTGGACTTCCCCAACATCGGGAGCAATCTTCCTGCATCTAGCCTGTCCAACCCCTTAAGAATTTTGTAAGTTTCTATAAGGTCCCCTAAATTCTAGAGAGTATAAACCAAGTCTATCCAGTCTTTCTTCATAAGACAATCCTGACATCCCAGGAATCAGTCTGGGGGTACAATGGACAGGATAGGTTTTGAAGGATATGGGCCAAACGCAGGCAGATGGGACTAGTGCGGTTAGTTAGTTAGTTTAGTTTATTGTCACATGTACCGACATACAGCAAAAAGCTTTACTGTACCTCGGTACACGATACACGCGGTAATGTTGCCGGGACATGTAGGTCAGCATGGGCAAGTTGGGCCAAAGGGCCTGTTTACACACTGTATAACTCTATGTCTCTACACCGCAATGGGCCCACCAGCACCTGTGGAGGCAGAGGGATTGTCAATGTTTCTACTCGAGACCCTGCATAAGGATCGCATTTTGAAAGACATGAAAGGCATTGTGAAAGATCGCATTAAGGAAAGACATTGTTGCCATAGAGGGAGTACAGAGAAGGTTCACCAGACTGATTCCTGGGATGTCAGGACTTTCATATGAAGAAAGACTGGATAAACTCGGCTTGTACTCGCTAGAATTTAGAAGATTGAGGGGGGATCTTATAGAAACATACAAAATTCTTAAGGGGTTGGACAGGCTAGAGGCAGGAAGATTATTCCCGATGTTGGGGAAGTCCAGAACAAGGGGGTCACAGTTTAAGGATAAGGGGGAAGTCTTTTAGGACCGAAATGAGAAAAACATTTTTCACACAGCGAGTGGTGAATATGTGGAATTCTCTGCCACAGAAGGTAGTTGAGGCCACAGTTCATTGGCTATATTTAAGAGGGAGTTAGATGTGGCCCTTGTGGCTAAAGGGATCAGGGGTTATGGAGAGAAGGCAGGGATGGGATACTGAGTTTGGATGATCAGCCATGATCAAATTGAATGGCGGTGCAGGCTCGAAGGGCTGAATGGCCAACTCCTGCACCTATTTTCTATGTTTCTATTTGAATTGCATACTTTGTTTGGAAACTTTTCCACTTTACTGGATCTCTATTTTTGCACTGAGTTTACACCCTCGCGAACACATCTATGAACATGTCCACAACCTGAATTCACACAAAACAACGTCTTTTTTTAAAAACTGTATTAGCACCAGTCCCAACAGCTGCCGCACAGTGTCAAAAAAATACAAGATACCGTTCACCGAAGAGAGAAAAGCATTGCTTTGAATTTCTGGCATCGGGTTCAGGATAAATATAAGTAGTTTGTTCTTGCTTCGAGAGTTCGTCTCACTGGAAGGAGAAAGTAAATTAAACAAATAAATCAGTTTTCTTTCTTGTCATGGAAGCAATTAAAAAGTGTCTGTGGATGTGGAGTGGTCACAGTCGTGCTTTGTATTGCTCAAACAGGTTTATGCAACTCAATGGAATGCAGTGTGACAATATTCCCTGCGGTTTTGGAAATATTAAGGGATCGCACTTAAAGCGCTGGGTGGGTGGGTGGGGGGGGGGGGGGGGGGGGTTGGGGGGTAACGGGGGAAATGCAGAAAGAAGGTTCAATCAATAGAGAGACTTTAGAACTCGCTGGCTGGGGTGAGGGGTGGTGGGTTGTAGAGTTTCCAAGGATCGCCATCTTGCTCTAGTGGAGCTGATCATGGACTTTAGGAGGGCACATCATCCGAGGACGTACACTCCATTGAGTATAAATGGGGATCCTGTGGATAGGGTGAACTGTTTTAAATATCTGGGAGTCCACATCTCTGAGGATATGACATGGTCATCACACGCCTCAGCACTGGTGAGCAAGGCAAGGCAGCGCCTTTACCACCTCAGGCAATTGCGGAAATTCAGAGTGTCTCTGAGGATCCTCCAGTGCTTCTACGCAGCAGCGGTGGAAAGCATCTTGTCCGGGAACATTACCATCTGGGGAATTGCTCTGCCAAGGACAAGAAGGCTCTGCAGAGAGTAGTGCGTTCGGCCGAACGCACTATGGGAACTTCACTCACCCCCCTGCAGGAACTATACAACAAGAGGTGCAACTCCAGAGCAAACAAAATCATGAAGGACCTCTTCCACCCCTGCAACAGACTGTTCCAGCCGCTGCGGTCAGGCAAACGCCTCCGTTGCCATGCAGTGAGAACGGAGATGTTGAGAAGGAGTTTCTTCCCAGAGGCAATTCGGACTGTAAACGCCTTTCTCACCAGGGACTAACTGTACAGAACGTTTTTCCTTCTATTATTTATTACGTAAAATAATATGTGTGTTATGATTGTGTTTATAATTTGTTTGGTTGTTTTGTTGTTCCGTGAGCATTGCCACTTTCATTTCACTGCACATCTCGTATGTGTATGTGACAAATAAACTTGACTTGACTTGACTTGACTTGACTTGTTGAAGCTTACACTGGCCTGAGACGCTGAGAGCTAAACTACCTGGGAGGCACATGGAGCAGCGGTTAGTTGTCGCCTTAAGGGCCTGTCCCACTTGGGCCATCATTTACGCGCCAGGCCGGTAGTGACTGGGCGTGACAGTTAGCGCGCGCCATCATGCGCCTATCTTCAAATGACGTCACGTGCTGGAGCCGTCTGGAGCACGTGATGTCGTTTGAACATAGACACAAAATGCAGGAGTAGCTCAGCGGGACGAAGAAGGGTCTCGACCCGAAACGTCACCCATTCCTTCTCTCCAGAGATGCTGCCGGTCCCGCTGAGTTACTCCAGCATTTTGTGTCTATCTCTAATCGTCTTGGCCCCGTTCTGGGAGTAGGAGTGGATCCGCAACGGCCGTGAGCCCCAGGCCGAGCTCGGCGATCGCTTGCCTGCTTCTGCTGCTGATGGAGGTGAGATGTTGCGCCACGCCAGGGTGTCCCACTTGGCTGTCATTTACGCAACAGGCCGGTGGCGCGCGAATATTTCGTACAGAACGAAATCCTGGAGCGCTGTGCGATATCGCTCGTAATTCCACACTCCTCCATGCGCCCGTCCCGCGCCATCCACACGCTATCCACACGCTACCAGGTCGCGTAACTGCCGTGCAAATGACGGCCAAGTGGGGCAGGCCCTTGACACACCAGAGACCCAGGTTATGGGTGCCGTTTGTATGGAATTTGTACTGTGGCACCTTGTTCCCTTTCCCCATTTGATAAAAAGGTCTTGGAGCTGAAATATTAATTCTGGTTCTCTTTCCAAGTTGCTGTCTAACCTGTCGACTGTTTCCACTGTTTTCTGTCTTTTCATTTCAGGTTTCCAACATCTGTAGTCTTTCAAAAAAAAGATGAATTCATGTTCCTCGTGTGAGTCTCCTGCCCTATGATTCATCATCTCGCCAGATTTACCTACAGAACCCCACTCCTGCAATGGAAACCACTCACTCCAATGTGGGTAACAGGAGTATTGGGGTGTGGCTGGGCATGGTAACAAAGGGGAGATTGAACAGAAACACTGTAAAGGCAGCGCAGGCAATTGAGGAAATTCAGAGCGTCTCCGAGGATCCTCCAGTGCTTCTACGCAGCGGCGGTGGAAAGCATCTTGTCCGGGAACATTACCATCTGGTTTGGGAATTGCTCTGCCAAGGACAAGAAGGCTCTGCAGAGAGTAGTGCGTTCGGCCGAACGCACTATGGGAACTTCACTCACCCCCCTGCAGGAACTATACAACAGGAGGTGCAACTCCAGAGCAAACAAAATCATGAGAGACCCCTTCCACCCCTGCAACGGACTGTTCCAGCTGCTACGGTCAGGCAAACGCCTCCGTTGCCATGCGGTGAGAACGGAGAGGTTGAGAAGGAGTTTCTTCCCAGAGGCAATTCGGACTGTAAACGCCTATCTCACCAGGGACTAACTCTACAGAACGTTTTTCCTTCCATTATTTATTATGTAAAAGAATATGTGTGTTATGATTGTGTTTATAATTTGTTTGGTTGTTTTGTTGTTTGTCTTTTGCACAAAAGTCCGCGAGCATTGCCACTTTCATTTCACTGCACATCTCGTATGTGTATGTGACAAATAAACTTGACTTGACTTGACTTGAAATAAATAAGGAATGAGGAGAGGCAAAGATATATCGCCCCAGCTATCAGGAGTGTGGAACAAACTCAATGGGCCAGTTGGCATCTTTGTACTCGGATAGAGGAATTTCAGTCTGGTGTGACTACTTATCACTAACTAAGTCAAGTTGGTGGTCGTTACTCTGGGGGCCAGAGTTTGAAGATAAGATGGCGCTGTGGTAAAGTAGCTGCTTTACAGCGCCAGAGACCCCAGTTCCGTCCTGACTACGGGTGCTGTCTGTACGGAGTTTGCATGTTATCCCTCGTGACATGCGTGGGTCTGTTCCGAGATCTTCTGTTTCCTCCCACACTCCAAAGCCGGACAGGTTTGCAGATTAATTGGCTTTGATATAAATGTAAATGTCCCTAGTATGTGTAGGATAGTGTTAACGTGCGGGGATCGCTGGTCGGTGCGGACTCGGTGGGCCGAAGGGCTTGTTTCCGCGCTGGATCTCTGAACTAAAAGGGCAGCATTAATGACTCTTTCCTTCTGAATTTGGTCCTTGAAAGAGCTTCCCCTGATGGTCTTTTGCTTCAGAAGGACAAAGGGTCAAACAGTTCTTCAGCTGCAGTTTCATTGGGTTTGTCTGGCTGGCTCTGTGAACGTTTTATTGAGTTTGTTTCCATGTGTTGCAAGTGTCTGCTGTGTTTACAGGGCTGACTGCAAAAAGGGAAAGGAGGTGTGGCAGCACAGCTGGCTTTAACAACATCTGGATCAGGTTTTGCATGGAGGAAACCAAATGTGTAGGAAGGAACTGCAGATGCTGGTTTACACTGAAGATAGACACAGAATGCTGGAGTACTGCTGGAGAAAAAGAAGAGGTGACGTTTTGGGTTTGAAGAAGGGTCTCGTCCCGAAATGTCACCTGTTCCCTTTCTCCAGAGATGCTGCCTGAGTTACTCCAGCTTTTTGTACCTTTCTGCCGAGATGATACCTCTGTTTAAGGGGCTGTCTGGTTGGTAGGTACACCTGATGCGCTGAGCATATTCAGTTTTCTCCTAAGATTGACACAAAACGCCGGAGTAACTCAACGGGTCAGGCAGCATCTCTGGAGAAAAGGAATTTGAGATTTCAAGAGAGAGCTAGATAGGGCTCTTTAAAACAGCAGAGTCAGGGGATATGGGGAGAAGGCTGGAACGGGGTAGTGATTGGGGATGATCATCCATGATCACATTGAATGGCGGTACTGGCTCGAAGGGCCGAATGGCCTACTCCTGCACCTTGTGTCTATTGTCTATTGAGATGTTTCAGGTTAACCATATAACCATATAACCATATAACAATTACAGCACGGAAACAGGCCATCTCGGCCCTACAAGTCCGTGCCGAACAACTTTATTTCCCCTTAGTCCCACCTGCCTGCACTCTTACCATAACCCTCCATTCCCTTCCCATCCATATGCCTATCCAATTTATTTTTAAATGATACCAATGAACCTGCCTCCACCACTTCCACTGGAAGCTCATTCCACACCGCTACCACTCTCTGAGTAAAGAAGTTCCCCCTCATATTACCCCTAAACTTCTGTCCCTTAATTTTGGAGTCATGTCCTCTTGTTTGAATCTTCCCTATTCTCAAAGGGAAAAGCTTGTCCACATCAACTCTGTCTATCCCTCTCATCATTTTAAAGACCTCTATCAAGCCCCCCCTTAACCTTCTGCACTCCAGAGAATAAAGACCTAACTTATTCAACCTATCTCTGTAACTTGGTTGTTGAAACCCAGGCAAGGTTGAGACCCTTCTTCAGATTCTTCAGAATCAGGGGAGAGAGAATATACAGATTCAGTAAATTCTGAGTCTGAAGAAGGGTTACAACTCGGAATGTCACCTATTCCTTTTCTCCAGCGATGCTGCCTGACCCGCTGAGTTACTTCAGCATTTTATGTCTCTCTTAAGTGTGAGGAATGCTGCAAAAGGGGATGCTGATATTAGAAGTCCTGAGGAAGGGTCATTGACCTGAAACATTGGTTCTTGTTTCTCCTTCCACAGAGGCTGCCGTACGTGCTGAGTATTTCCAGCATTTTCTGTTTTTGATCTTCATGTCAATTCCCTTCCTGGTTCTGTCATAACCTTTCACTTTTACTTGATGTAAATTAGTCTTTTTTGATTTTGAAATTGATATTTCCCCAGCTTCAGAGAGATATCTAGCGTGATGCAGACTTGTGGCTGAAGGATTGTTTTCTAGGGCAACCTAATAATAATTTTATTTAGGAAAATGAAAAATGGCCTACAAACTATAAATAATATTTTCAAATCTTGTGCCTCGCGGGCAAAGAATTGTTTCGTTGAGCTACTTAAGTTTAATTTTTATTGGGAAAATGGGAAATGACGACAAAACAATAAATAATGTTTTGATATCTTCGATAGGCACAAAATGCTGGAGTAACTCAACGGGTCAGGCAGCATCTCTGGAGAAAAGGAATAGGTGACGTTTCGGGTCAAGACCTTTCGTCAGACTGAGAGTCACGGGAGAGGGAAACTATAGGTATGAAAAGGTACAAAGAATGAATGTGGTTCTGTGGGGATGGTTTACATGTAAGTCAGAAATGAGAAAGGAATAGAGCAGAGCAAAGCCTAAAATAACAGGTTGTGGTCAATATGGAATGTGGAAAGGGAGTAGGTACAAACTAACTAGCAGCGACTAGCCAAATGTATTATGAAGTATTAGAAAGTTAGTGTTTCATATCAAAGCCAACACATTATTGGGACTTCCCTCAATGGCTCTAAAATCGACAAGGGTACTTGAGAATAAAAACAGAATAAAAATGCAAGAATCTCATTGTTTCAAACTCTCTTGACTTGACTTGAGATGTGGGAAACACTCAGCAGGCGGGCACGCTGGTGCAGAGTTAGAGTCGTGGCCTCACAGCGCCAGAGACCTGGGTTCGAGCCTGACTATGGGAGCTGTCTGCACTGAGTCTGTGCGTTCTCCCTTTAACAACGTGTGTTTTCTCCGGGTGCTCCGGTTTCCTCCCGCACTCCAAAGACGTGCAGGCTTGTTGGCTGTTTGGCTTCTGTAAATTGTCCCTTGTGTGTGTAGGATAGCACGAGTGTACAGGGGAGTGGCCACCAGTCGGCGCGGACTCGGTGGGCCGAAGGGCCTATTTCTGTGCTGTATCTCGAAAGTCTAAAGTCCATCGTCTGGGAAAGAGAAACAGAGGTTTCAAGTCAAAAACAATGTCTGAACCTGAAAGTGGAAATATGAAAGAAAACATTAGTGAAGAAAATCAGAATTAAGCTAACTGGATCATCAGCGATGTCTTTCATATATCAAGGCTGTAGTGTTATGGAGAGATACAGTTTTTTTGCTACTGATTCCTTTCCACATAGGCTATGGGGCAAAGGTTAATTAAAAATTCTTCATCCATGGTGATCGAAACATATGTACCAAGAGTTTAGTGTAGTTTAATTTAGTTTAGAGATACAGTGCGGAAACATACCCTTTGCCCCACCGAGACCAGGCCGACCAGCAGTCCCCATACATTAACACTATCCGACACACTAGGGACAATTTTACATTCATCCCAAGTCAATTAATCTTCAAACCTGTACATCTTGGAGAAAATCCTACACAGGTCACAGGGAGAACGTACAAACTCTGTATAGACAGCACCCGCCAGGATCGAACCTGGGTCCCTGGCACTGTAAGGCCATTTATACAATGTTATCTCTGTCCCAGTCAAAGACAAGTGCTGACATGGAAACGTCGTGGGAAATTACTTCGCAAGATTGAGCAACAATAAAATAGCAGACACAAGGGAAAATGTTTTCAAAGACTGATGAGGAAGCACAATGCTATTGGACTTTAACGCTGGGCGTTCAATTCAGTCCACTCATTTGCTACTAGCATGCAAACGTGAAATGTTTTTACACATATTTAACAATCTTGATATTCTCTGAGTCAATGCTCATCAGAACAAAGGGTTTCGGCCTGAAACGTTGTCTATTTCCTTCGCTCCATAGATGCTGCCTCACCCGCTGAGTTTCTCCAGCATTTTTATCTACCATTGGTAAAACAAAGTCTTATTTGATCTGATGACTGTGATTATTGGAAAACCACTCTAGTGTTTGGGGGTTTTAGTAATATTAGCTTGTTGCTCTTGTTTCAGTGGGACAAAGTTTGCCTGGTAATAGACAATAGACAATAATCTTTGTGGATTACCACCACACTGGTCTATTACTAACGTTGGGCCAGGAACTTGAATTACAGGTTCAGGAATCTCTCCTGAGCCTCTGATTCATTGTACCTTATGAGTTCATAAGTGTTCATAAGTGATAAGCGCAGAATTAGGCCATTCAGACTGATATCAGGGGAGATGGAGGTATATAGATGTATATAGATAAGGAAGTGTAAGGTGTGAAAACAGGACAAAGGGAATGTTGATCAAGGAAAATGTTGAATGGATCATTGTTTGTCGGGAGAAGGTAACAAGAGAGCAAACAAAGATAAAATGCTCGGAGACGGTAAGACTGGTTGGAAAACTGGGAAGGGGGAGGGGATGGAGAGAGAGGGAAAGCAAGGGTTGCTTGAAGTAACTGTACTGTGTACTGTGTACTGTGCTATCCCTGAGATCTTAGAGTAAGTGAAATTTTAACAGCATCACCAGAGGTGTTTGACTTGTCATTAAAGTTTCAACTCAATGTTGTGATGCACCTATTAATGTTTTTTAAGCATCATTTGTTCAAATGATCTATCCATGCTTGTGTTGCATGCATAGCGTATAGGGTTAAGCACAAGGCCACTTTTCAAAGCAATGTAGCCGATAGTTGTTTAAAAAGGTCTATGCTGGTTGCCAGATTTCTCAATTTATCCCGCCTCCCCGCTGGCTGATCGACCAAATCCATTTCATTTCTGTTTAACAAGTTGAGGAGGAATCTATAAAGTTTCAGCACTGAGGCTACACATGCCGGCAGCAGAGCAAGGAGCAGTACAGAGCCCAGGCTGTGAATTTACCCCGTACACGCTGGAAACATGCACTCCGCGGCGAAACCATGAGGGACTTGGGTCAACTCTATGGCAAACCCTAACCAGCTGTTGGCATGGTTACAATTTTCCATTGCGCGTTTTGGTGGTTTCAAAGACACACACACACACACACAAAAAAAAATTCTGCGATATTTCTTAACTCGGAGAGATCTTCTGAGGTGGTGAGATCAAAAAGTTTTCAGTGAAACCACATAACGAGACAGTTGACTGAGAGAAATCTGTGCATGATTTCTCACATGGGAAGCCTATCTAATTTTCCGTGCATCAATTGGTGAAAGACTTACTCTGCAGTGATGTATGTTATTACTTAACATGCAATGCATACTTACGCTGGGAACGTGTAAGCAATTAATCCCATTAAAATCAATGGGTTCACAAAATATTTTCCATCGCAGCGTGGAAACAACTGCAGATGGAAATGTTACGTGGAGCTGGTGTTCTTTGAGCCGAAGTGCGTCGGTGGGTCAGTTAGGGGACGAGGCCAGAGGTGGGGGGTCCAAATTTGTGAGTTTATCATTGATGAGCCACTGGCGACAGTAAAGGAAGAAAACTGGAAGGATAGGGGCTACATGGTCTACATCCATACCCAAAGAGAAGGGTTTGAAACATAGAAACACAGAAACACAGAAAATGCAGGAGTAGGAGTAGGCCATTCGAGCCAGCACCGCCATTCAATATGATCATGACTGATCATCTCAGATCAGTACCCTGTTTCGGCTTTTTCCACATGTCCCTTAAATCCTCTAGACCTAAGAGCTAAATTTAAAGGGCCTGTCCCACTTGGCCGTCATTTACACGACAGGCCGGTAGTGACTGACGTGCGGCGGTCGATCGTGTCATCTTGCGTCCACACGTGACATCATTTGAAGATAGACACCAAATGCAGGAGTAACTCAGCGAGACGGGCAGCATCTCTGGAGAGAAGGAATGGATGATGTTTCGGGTTGAGACTCTTCTTCAGTCTGAAGAAACGTCACCCATTGCTTCTCGCCAGAGATGCTGCCGGTCCCACTGAGTTACTCCTGCATTTTTGTGTCTATCTCCAATCGTCTTGGCCCCGCTCTGGGAGTAAGAGTGGGGGCGGATCTGGATCCGCAACGGCCGTGAGCCCCAGGACGAGCTCGGTGATCGCTTGCCTGCTTCTGCTGCTGTTGGAGGTGAGACGTTGCGCTACGCCAGGGTGTCCCACTTGGCCGCCATTTATGCGACAGGCCAGTGGCACGCTAAGATTTCGTCCAGAACGAAGTCCTGGAGCGTCCCGCGCTATCCACACATTACCCACACGCTACCAGGTCACCTAAATGACGCGCAAATGATGGCCAAGCGGGACAGGTCCTTTACTACTCTCTCTTGAAAACATCCAGTGAATTGGCCTCCACTGCCTTTGGCAGCAGACAATTCCACCGATTCACAACTCTCTGGGTGAAAAGATTTCTCCTTATCTCAGTCCTAAATGGCCTACCCTTTATTCTTAAACTGTGACCCCTGGTTCTGGTCTACCCCAACACGGGAAACATTTTCCATGCATCTAGCCTGTCCAATCCTTTAAGAATTGTATATGTATATCCTTCTATAAGATCTGCCTCTCATCCTTCTAACTTACAGTTTGTTAGCTTTGTGATACAAGGGTCAGCCAGCTCAGGAAGTATTTGGTTTCCCCTCACAAGAGTTCTACAGAGGAAGCTCAAGGATGACTTGCTGCAAGAAGCAAACATAAGGAACAGGAGTGAGAGTAGACCATGGACCGTGTCGCAAACGGTGCCGGGTGATTGAGAACAAGAACATCCTGCGGCTTGCGCTGCTCTGCGTACGGGGATATTCGGGGATACGTGGGGTAAGTGCCCTATTGGGTAGTGTAATTAATTACTGAGTGAATCAAACCCTGTTGTGTGAATCCGGTGATTTATCAAACACAACATTTGGCCTGAGGGCAGACTCAAATCTTTCTTTGTACAACAATGAACTGCAGGTGCTGGTTTACACCAGAGATGGGCACAAATTGCCACTTGGACCACCTAATCCATGAGTTTAGAAGACACTAAACGAGCTGAAAAAAATGTCAATGTCGAGTTGACTCACCAAAGTAAAAGACTTCCTGCGACTATGTCTACGCCCTCCTACGACCCCGCTCGACCTCAGTCTTCCACACCTAAGGCCAACTACCACTAGCTACGAGTGGGAAATGATCACATGATGAAATTATGTCATGTTGGCATTTTACCAGTTCTCAAGTTACCGACCTACGACCTCCATCACGACCTACCGAAGATCTACCTACGAGTAAAATGTATCCATTTTTTCCATGCCGACCTTTTTTATACTCGTGGACATTTTTTATCAGGCTGAAAAAACGCCGCGACCTGCTTGAGGCCACGAGTACGCGGAGACCACTCACGAGCATGAGGAAGAGTTACAAATACCTCCTGCAACATCCTACAACCTCATGGTGACCATGCTGCAAGTATGAGTCAAGGGCAAACTCGGCAGAGGTCGCCAATTAGGTTGTAACTCAGCGGGTCAGGCAGCATCTCCGGAGAGAAAACGATAAGCAATGTATCAGGTTGGGACCCTTCTTGAGACCCATTTTGGGCATGACCCTTCTGCAAATCCGTCCAAGAGGGTCTAAAGAAGGGTCCCAACCCAAAACGTCTCCTAATCCTTTAGCTCCAGAGATGATGCCTGACCCGCTGAGCTGCTCCAACTATTGAATGTTAATTTCTTCAAAATGGAATGGAGGAAATGGATGGAGAGAGATGGTTCGGGATCTGGGCGCTATCTTTGCTGCCTGTGCAGCGGGCTACCCCCATCCCCACCTGATACAGTGGCAGAGGGTCCCTGAGTTTCCTGGGCGATGTCAGACCCACAGGATTACACACACGCTCTGTGCCTGCTTTACCCGACCACTTCAATGGAAAGTTTTTACTTGGGCTGTGGTCACGCCTCAGGGCACACAGGTCGAGAACGAGCATTAGTCCAAGAGCTTCACGCGGATGGAACTAGTTTACCTGTCAGCTGCGGACTCCAAGGGCGAGAGTGATTTATTTTTCCGTTGCCTTTTCCACTGAAACTATAAACTCGTCTCTCGAATACTTAGCCCGCACAGCCGCTGAAGGTACGTTAGTGTGCATGCCAGCAGTGCAGGAGGCCAGGCACAGCCAGATGGCTGGCATGGGGAGAAACGGCAGTGGATCTGGAGTCGAGATCCTTCCTTGGAAAGGTTCAGTGCAAACAAAACTGTTCACGACACTGAAATTATGCAAGCTCTAAGTGACTTTATATTGTTTAAACTTTAAAAGCAGATGACATGGCAACTTTTATCCTTGCTCTAACAAAGGAATGGCTGCAGAAAATATGCACTTCTGGATCAGTGCATGGAAAAAGAAAATCGGCACTCAAAGAACACAAACACCAGCCCGCCCCACCGCACAAACAGAACACACACACACACACACATGGAAATGCAAACAGTGCATGCATATAGACACAAAACACACATACCCACACATATAGAACACGCACGCACGCACAGATCACACACACACACACACACACACACTCTCTCTCACTCACAGGGGACCCAGTGTAGACCCCACTCACCCACACACAGGGCAGGGAGTTTGACCCTCACACACACACACGGCAGAGTTTGACCCTCCCACACACACACACACACACACACACACACGGCACATGCGCACACACACACACACACACACACACACACACACACACACACACACACACACACACACACACACACACACACACACAACACACACAACACACACACACACACACACACACACACACACACACACACACACACACACATCACTCAGGTTTGTCCCACTCTGCCACAGTCCCACTGAGTCATACAAAGTCTGAGCTGTGGCCAGCCGACAAGAATCCTGACATTTTGTGCATTCCAGAGCTGAGTACATGTGCGATTCACGGCCACGGCCATGAGAGGCATTGAGTTAGGTAATGGGAAGTTGTCTGGGGATTGTGAGGGTGCAGGGGTGCAGATAGAGGCCTCAGACTCGGAGAATTCAAACTCGGAGAATGCCCGTAGCAGGTCCGTAGGAGTTCGTGGATGTCTCGTAGCGGCTCATACGAGTAAAAAGTAACAATTTTTTTCATCACGAGTATTCTTTTACTCGTGGACAGTTTTCACAGTCGAAAAAATGTCACGAGTTTACCGGAAGTCCTGAGTACCTACCGTTAGCATTACGAGCCGCTACGGGACATCCGCGAACTCCTACGGACCCGCTACGGACATTCTCCAAATTCAAATAGGTGGAAAAACTCGGGAGAACTCTTGAATGACCTCGTACAGTGGGACAGGCCCTTAAGTTGCGTGGTAACGAGTCAGAGGAAAAACGACACGCAATTACAATCGAGCCGCCCACTGTGTACGATCATACACAACTGAGAGGGAAAGCTGGGCTCAAGGGAGCAAGAACTAAAGGAGAGAATCAGGGAGGGAGGTGGTGGGGAGATGGGGTAGTGTGGAAAAACGTGCATGTGAGGGAAGGAATGCAAGTTCTGGAAAGGGACGAGGGGAATGAGAAGATTGTGTTGGAGCGTGCAGAGAGTCTAAAACTGGCACAGCGAGAGAGAAATCCGTGCAGACCAGGGCATGACCAAGACGTCAGGCAACTGGCCAGCTATCATCTGGTTCAAATATCAGCCGATGGAATAAAACACAAGAGATAAAAATTCCTGACAAATACAAGCTGAAAAAAATCTGATTTATTTCATTCCAATTAGAAGAAGCACAATAAGTAACCTGGCTGGATTTAAATAATGTCTGGAATGTATAAAATGTCAACAATTTTCCCACAGTCACTGTAACTGCGCTAATTAAATTAAGGCAGCTCTCGCCTAATTCTACATGAGTTGCTTTCCTTAAGGCAGTATGATAGATTGGTGTAGGAATGGTAATCAAGATATCCCAAGATAGTCTCTCTTTGGCTTTAGTGACTTTTCAGACCTCGGACGTATATCGAGGAGACCATGGGTTTTGTACCAGATCGCAGGTATAGATCAGTCCATCACGGACGGGTGCTAACCCTAACTTCCCCACCATCAAAGGGATCTACAGGAGGCACTGCCTCAAAAAGGCAGCCGGCATCATCAAGGACCCACACCACCCTGGCCATGCTCTCATTTCACTTCTGCCATTGGGAAGAAGGTACAGGAGCCTGAAAACTGTAACGTCCAGGTTCAGGAACAGCTTCTTCCCGACAGCCATTCGGCTATTAAACGCCACAACCTCAAATAAGCTCTGAACTACATGGTTGCGCGCCCCACCCCACCAGCCACCACTTACCACCCACCACAACAATATTGGCCTCATCAGCCACCTCAGAAACAGAGTGGCTTAGCAAGTCACCCCTCGACACAAATTGCTGGAGTAACTCAGCAGGACAGGCAGCACCTCTGGAGAACATGCATAGGTGACGTTTTGGCTCGTGACCATTCTTCAGACTGTGGCTTGGGGCGACCTGTCCCAAAACGTCGCCTATCCATAAGATAGACACAAAATGCTGGAGTAACTCAGTGGGTTGGGTAGCATCTCTGGAGAAAAAGGAATAGGTGACGTTTTAGGCCAAAACCCTTCCTCAGATGGTATAAGCCAATTACCTATAGTTTCTGTTCAAGAACGGACTGCAGATGCTGGAGAATCGAAGGTAGACAAAAGTGATGGAGAAACTCAGCGGGTGCAGCAGCATCTATGGGGCGAAGGAAAAAGGCAACGTTTCGGGCCGAAACCCTTCAGACTCAAGAAGAAAAACCCTGAAGAAGGGTTTCGGCCCGAAACGTTGCCTATTTCCTTCGCTCCATAGATGCTGCTGCACCCGCTGAGTTTCTCCAGCTTTGTTTTGAGTACCTACCTATAGTTTCTTCCTGCACAGGTTGCCTATCCATGTTCTCCAGAGATGCTGCCTGACTCGCTGAGTTACTCCAGCACTTTGTGCCGTTTTGTTTTGTAAACCGGCATCTGCAGTTCCTTGTTTCTACAGTAAGTCATCCATGATTGCCAGGGATGGCCTAGGAAGTAGCAGATATGGTTTCCCATTGTGAAACAGCCAGGCCAGGAGACAAAGGCTCTCTGCTCAATCAGAGCACGAACCTTGTTGCTAAGCACCAAACTTAAGGCTGATCTAGCTCCACATATCCTTGTTCCAGCAGTACGATGCTGCACATAAGCACATGTGATGGGTGGATTGTATCCAAGAATGGAGACTCATGACTAAGTAAGGACCAGGGAGAATGGTAGGCCATTGTCCATGGGATAAAACAAGAACTCTTCAGATCTTACAGTATTTCTAATCACATCAATAGAGTTGTAGAGGCATACGGCGCGGAAACAGGCCCTTCAGCCCAACTTGCCCATGCCGACCAACATGCCCCATCTACGCTAGTCCCACCTGCTCACGCTTGTCCCTCTAAACCTATCCTATCCATATTTCTGAAGTGGTAGAGGCATCTCAAATTCAAAAATGTATGCCAAGCTAAGGTAGGACAAATGAGATGGGTCAGCAATGTCTGACCATAATTGGGTGTTAAGGAACGTCTCAGAGCGGAGAGAGGGGTGTGGGAGCTGGCACAGCGGTGCTGTGAGTGGATCTACTTTGTCGCAGCTCCAGAAACCCAGGTTCAATCCTAACTTTGGGTGCTGTCCGTGTGGAGTTTGCATGATCTCAGCACGATCTCGACACCGAACCACTGCGGACTTTGAGGCATGCAAGGACAAAAGCCAAGGTGGGCCCAGTGGGGAGGGAGTGTTGTAAAGCCTGTGGATGGTTGAGATGAAGATCAAACAAATTCAGGAGTTAAATTTAGGCTCGGCAGAATTAAGAGGGTTCCGAAGATTTAGTTTAGTTTAAGATAGACACGATGTGCTGGAATATCTCAGCAGGCTCTTGGTTCTTGGGTCCTCCAAATTATTCCAACTGGAATTTAAACTGGAGGTGGTGAAGGGAGGGATTAAGCCAGAAAGGGTATAAAGAACACACACTATAGAATTTAACATAAAACATCCCCACACAGCAGAATCAAAGTTTCCCACTGTGTGGGAAGGCACCAAAGTCAGTCTCTTCCTCCACTGTTCCTCGTGGTCAGGGCCTCCCCAAGCCCTCCGCAGTTGCAGCTACGGGCGGCCCGATGTCCAGGACCGCTGGCCGGGGTGATACAAGTCCGACATCGGGGCAACATCTCTGGAGTAAAAGGATGGGAGATACTTTGGGCCAGAACCCTTCTTCAGACTGAGAGTAGGAGGGGGTGGATCTTGCCTTGTTTAGTTTAGTTTAGTTTAGTTTAGCTTCTTGTCACATAACCATATAACCATATAACCATATAACAATTACAGCACGGAAACAGGCCATCTCGACCCTTCTAGTCCATGCCGAACACATAATCTCCCCTAGTCCCATATACCTGCGCTCAGACCATAACCCTCCATTCCCTTCCCATCCATATAACTATCCAATTTATTTATTTATTTTTATTTTTTACTTTTTATTTTTTTGTACATGTACGGAGGTACAGTGAAAACCTTTTTTGTTGCATGCTATCCAGTCAGCGGAAAGACTATACATGATTACAATCAAGCTGTCCAATGTGTACAGTATAAATGGAATAACTGAAGGGTCTCGACCCGAAACGTCACCTATCCCTTCTCTCCAGAGATGCTGCCTGTCTCGCTGAGCTACTCCAGCTTTTTGTGTGTACCTGGTTTAAACATAGAAACATAGAAATAGGTGCAGGAGTAGGCCATCCGGCCCTTCGAGCCTGCACCGCCATTCAATATGATCATGGCTGATCATCCAACTCAGATATCTGTAGTTGCTTCCTTCATATGAAGGGAATATCATTTAGTATGAGATAAAGAAATAGTCTGAGGGTCTCCAACGAGGAAGATGGGAGGTGATGACCATTCTCTAGTTGGTATGGGATGGGTCAGTCGCCCCATAACAGCTGGGAAGAAACTGACCCCGATTCTGGAGGGGTACATTTTTCACACTATGGTACCCATTAGTGGCAGGGAGGCCCTGAGCCCAAGTGCACGACGTGACTTTGACAAATCTATTATCGGGCGGCCCCTGTACACCACATCACCAGATCAGATTCTATGCAAATTCACAAGAGGCCAACAGACGGCTGGCCGGGATGGTAATATAATTAATTTTTCCTGATGATCCCATAAACCCTCAAAGTAAAGCCTCCAGATTGAATTACGGCCTTAAAAAGTCTCTGCCTGCTATTTATTATCCCTTGGAATATATTTCTTCAGCATGGTTTTGGAAACATTTCTCGACCATTATCCTCAGTGGCCTCAGACAATATGTGAGTGAAAGGCAAGGGAGGAGCGTAGTAATGTATCCTAATTTGATAAGGTAAGTGAAATGTAGGATTGCATCGGACAAGGTCAGTGCTCCTATTGATTGACACAACGGTCCGATTTAAAATGGAGTCTGCTTTGTCACCATGCCTTTAAAATGGACGATTAACAATGGATTGAGAATTTGACCGGATTCATATATTTGCCAGACCTTTGATCTTTTTATGCCCTAATGAAAGACCGTGATCTATTTTTCTTGACAACTTCAAAAGTGCACATTGCTGCTGTTGTAAGAACTCAGCAGAAATCAATTGTAAGTGAAAATGAAGTATATTGAGCAGACAATATGGGGCGGCGCGGTGACGCAGCGGTTGAGGCGCTGCCTTACAGCGCTTGCAGCGCCGGAGACCCGGGTTTGATACCAACTATGGTTGCTGCCTGTACGGAGTTTGTATGTTCTCTCCGTGACCGCGTGGGTTTTCTTCGGTTTCCTCCCACACACCAAAGACGTACAGGTTTGAGGGTTAAGTGGCTTGGTATAAGTGTAAATTGTCCCTGGTGTGTAGGATAGAACTAGTGTAAGGGGGTCACTGGTCAGCACGGACTTGTTGGGCCGAAGGGCCTGTTTCCTCGCTGTATCTCTAAACAAATGTCTCGACCCGAAAAGTCACCTATTCCTTTTCTTCAGAGACGCTGCCTGACCCGCTGACTTCGACATCATAAGAAACCATGTGAAATAAATCACAATGCTGGAATCTGTGCCGTTTCTATTTGATTAAAGCCGCAGCTAAATCAGCTGTCAATTCCCCCGCAGAATCAGTGCATTGCCTGCGAATGTTTCTGAGATGTTACTGTTGTTAGAACACAGATTTCACGTTTCTGTTTGCTGATATTTATGTCATGGCATTGATATAAAAACATACTTTCCATTTTCTCCCTTCATAATTCTACTGACATGGACATTCTTCAGTCATGCCTTCCGATATTAATAGTCCAGAAGCTATAACATAAATATAACGCGTGGAATTCCTAAGGCTCATAATCTGTTTTCTCCAGGTCATTTCTTAATGATTTGCAGTGACGACTTGCAGACGTTTAAGAAATCAAACATTACTCAAGTGTTTATTTACATGCTCAGTATAAAAGCCAATAATTGTAAATACTTTTGATGCTGATTCATTCGATAGTGATCCACTTAGATTTTTCCAAAAAATGTTCTTGACATTCATGAGTGTGTTCTAAGTTACTTACTTTTCTCCCTCACGAAACTTGATGGGAGCTGGCACACTTTAAACAACTCAATGCATTCACAAGACAATTTGAATTCTTCCACCAAACGCAGACTGAGTCAGAAATGCTGCAGTTTCAGGACTGGGCTCCAAGCTGCGTGACTTTGAACAAACGCCTTTGCCATGTCTGTCATTTAACGAAAACACAAAGTGTTAGAGGAACTCAGCAAGTCAAGTCAAGTCAAGTCAAGTTTATTTGTCACATACACATACGAGATGTGCAGTGAAATGAAAGTGGCAATGCTCGCGGACTTTTGTGCAAAAGACAATTTGTTCAAAAGACAGCAGGTTCAGGCGGCATCTTTAGACATCACTTTACTTTTGAAATACAGCGTAGAAACAGTCCCTTCGGCCCATCATGTCAGCGCCGACCCTATCCTGGACACCAGGGGCAATTCTTACAAGCCAATTAACCTACAAACCTGAAGATAGACAAAAAATGCTGGAGTAACTCAGCGGGACAGGCAGCATCTCTGGATAGAAGGAATGGGTGATGTTTCAGGTCGAGACCCCTCTATCCAGAGATGCTGCCTGTTCCGTTGAGTTACTCCAGCATTTTTTGTCTACCTTTGGTGTAAACCAGCATCTGCAGTTCCTTCCTACACAACCCACAAACCTTTGTATGTCTTTGGAGTGTGGGAAGAAACTGGAGCACCCAGAGAAAACACACTCGGACACTGGGAGAATATACAAACTCCGTACGGACAGCACCTGCTGTCAGGACAAACCTGGGTTTCTGGGCGAACACTTTTAATTAAGGCAGCACAGTGGCACAGCTGGTGGAGTAATGCCCCTGTCCCACTTAGGAAACCTGAACAGAAACCTCTGGAGACTTTGCGCCCCACTCAAGGTTTCCGTGCGGTTCCCGGAGGTTCCCGGAGGTGTTTGTCAGTCTCCCCACCTGCTTCCACTACCTGCAACCTCCGGGAACCGCACGGAAGCCTTGGGTGGGGCGCAAAGTCTCCAGAGGTTTCCGTTCAGGTTTCCTAAGTGGGACAGGGGCAGGACAGGCAGCATCCCTGGAGAGAAGGAATGGGTAACGTTTCGGGTCGAGACCCTTCTTCAGACCGAAGAATCAGAATCAGAGTCTGAAGAAGGGTCTCGACCCGAAACGGCACCAATTCCTGCTCTCCAGGGATGCTGCCTGTCCCGCTGAGGGATTCCGGCATTTTGTGTCTATCTTCAGTGTAAACCAGCATCTGCTGTTCCTTCCTACACAGTATCCTGGTGAACCCCCCTCCTGTGTGCTCTTAAGTGCAATCATGTCCTTCCTGTAGTGTGGAGACCATGATTCTGGAATAATGATTAAGAGATGCATTTCCGAATCCTACCGCAGCTGTTGAGAACTTAAATGCAGTTAATTAATAATTCAACAATACAAACCCACTTCCTGTAACAGTGCCCAAACCACGAGATTGTGACCATTTTTGCTGACATCATTGAGGGGGTTCCACCTGGCTTAACATTCCAACAAAAACCTCCGCATTTGTCCTTTACCTGTGAACTCAGGAGGTTGTAGGAATCTGTGTTATTGTTAGGCCTGGATTCATATTAGTTGAGATCAGATAAGGGCAATGGATTTCTTTCCCTCCAGGAGGTAACTGAACAAGATTTTTTAATGTAATCCCAGAACAGGCATCAGTGGTTTTTGTCATATCTGGTTACTTGATTTTAAAATTCACAGCAGCTGTGATCAGGTTTAAACTCCTGTCTTTGGAAGCCAGCCCAGAACTAGCTCAGTAACTTAGAATTATCCAACGAGCTTTAAGAAATGCTGAAGAAATATTTGGACAGGCACACGGATAGCACAGGTTTCGAGGGATATGGGTCAAATGCAGGCAGGCGGGACTAGTGTAGATGGGTCATGTTGGTCGGTGTGGGCAAGTTGGGCTGAAGGGCCTATTTCCACACTATATGACTTATATGACTCTAGCCCAGTAACATACAGGACCATATAATTTATACAACTTGGAAGCAGGCCATTCGGCCCACCTTGTCCTCACTGTCCAGCAGGCACCCTTCTGTATTAACCCTATTGCCCAGTATTTGGTCCCTAGCCCTCCATACCACAGTGATTCAAGTGTGCATTTTGTGTCTATCTTCGGTTTAACATAGAAACATAGAAACATAGAAAATAGGTTCGGCCCTTCGAGCCTGCACCGCCATTCAATATGATCATGGCTGATCATCCAACTCAGTATCCCATACCTGCGTTATCTCCATTCCCCCTGATCCCTTTAGCCACAAGGGCCACATCTAACTCCCTCTTAAATATAGTCAATGAGCTGGCCTCAACTACCTTCAGTGGCAGAGAATTCCACAGATTCACCACAGTTTAAACCAGCATCTGTAGTTCCTACTTTGATCGATGCTTGATTAGTACGGGTGTCAGGAGTTATGGGGAGAAGGCAGGGGATTGGGGTTGATGGGGAGAGATAGATAAGCCATGATTGAATGCCGGAGTGGACTTGATGGGCTGAATGGCCTAATTCTGCCCCTATCACTTATGAAGAAAGGACTAATCGGGGTAAGATTCAAGAAATGTAAGCTACTGGAAGTGAATCTAAGGTGATAATGTTTGTGTCTTCAGTCAGAGGAGAGTCAACATTATCGGCTGGGGCCCCTGATAACAACAATATTGGCAGCCAAGAAATTAAATGCCTGAAGGATGCTTTTCAAACAACTGGGTTAAAAATAGTTCATTCTAGACTTCACCACGGATATTCAATCATCCGTTCGGCAACTCAGCCTCTCAAGTAGCGGGAAACAGAACAAATTATTGGCAAACGGTGCCTTGACTTGTCGAACTGGAGGAGATAAGAATACAAGGATGAGAGTCTTCTATTCAGCTTGGGGCACTCAACCTCAACATTTGTGGTTTCCATCAAACCTCTCCGACTATTTTCAGTCAGCAAACAGCGTTAGGAAAACAGCAGCATTGTGTAAAATGTTCTGCCTCATTTAAGATCCCAGCAGAATAAACAGTGAATGGGGCTTAGGTCGGTTTACAGGAGTGGTATATTTGGATTCATGTTGTGCACTTAATCACAGAAGATCTTGAGAATGATGATTGGCTTTTCAGTCAACAAAAACATGGTCGAGGATTAAAGACGACATCAGCAGCCAGCCGTGCGAATGCTCAGTCTAAACGAGCAAGCAAAAATGAAAAAACAAGGAACTGCATAAGTTCGGAAGTCATGGGAGCAGGATTAGGCCCGTCAAGTCGACTACGCCATTCAACCATGGCTCTCATTACCTCTCAACCCCATTCCCCTGCCTACTCCCCGTAGCCACTGACACCCAGATGCTGGTTTACAAGTTCATTGCACAAAGTTCTGCAGCAGGTCAGGCAGGATCACGAGCAGGGTCGGCCTTAAGCCCATTGGACCAATTGCTCCCAATTGGGCCCCGCGCCTAAGGGGGCCCCGCGCTAGAGTAATCTACTCTCGGCTTGGGTAGATCTACCCCGGGTGGAGGAGGGGGAGAGAGGGGTGAGAGAGTAGAGGGGTGGAAGGGGAAGAAAGGGGTAGACCGGGAGGAGGATGCGAGGGGGAATGGAGAAGGGGGAGAGGGGGAGGTGGGTCGTTCGCTCATGGCAGCGCTCCCACCCCTCCAGTCCCCGTGCTTCACGCACACAGCCCCGGCTCCAGCCCTCTCTCTCCCCGGGGAGACGCGGTGAACAATACAGGGAGGGCCGGGCCAGGGGTTGGAGCAACGTTTACAAACCTAGACCTCAGCTCACACCCGTCCGCCCGGACCCCGGCATCCACTCCTGCCACCGGCCCTCTCCCTCCCTTCTCTCCTTCCCTTCCCTCCCTCACTCCCTTCTCTCCTTCCCTCACTCCCTCCCTCTCTTCTCTCCTTCCCTCCCTCCCTTCTTTCTCTCCTTCCCCCTCCCTTCTTTCTCCACTTCCCTCACTCCCTTCTCTCCTTCTCTCACTCCCTCACTTCCCTTCTCTCCTTCCCTCACTCCTACCTCTCTCTCTTTTCCTTTCTCTCCTTCCCTCCCTCCCTTCTTTCTCTCCTTGCCCCCTCCCTTCTTTCTCCACTTCCCTCACTCCCTTCTCTCCTTCCTCCCTTCCCTCGCTCCCTCCCTTCTCTCCTTCCCTCCCCCACACACACACACACGTAACGCACAGCCAACTAACACACACACACACGTAACGCACAGCCAACTAACACACACACACATAACGCACAGCCAACTAACACGCACACACACACACACACACACGCACACACACACACGCACAGCCAACTACACACACACACACACACACACACACGCACAGCCAACTAACATGCACACACACGCACATGCACATGCACACACACACACACACACACGCACACTAAGTTAGGATGTTGGGTAGGATGGGGCTGAAGGCCAAAATTGAATGCCTGGACTGGTTTTTTGCCAATGGTTATTGGTTTTCCAGGATCAGGACCACACCATCTACCTGTGATGCCACCTTCAAGGAACTATGTACCTGCACTGCTAGATCCCTCTGCTGTACAGCACTTCCCAGACCCCGATCATTCACATTCACTTCTCGGCCTTCTGGTTAAGATCAAGTGCATATAACTACTTCAGATGTTAGATGAATAAATCTTCTCTGAACTGCTTGGACTCCAGGCAGTTAAAACATACGATAGACACAAAAAGCCGGAGTAACTCAGCGGGACCGGCAGCGTCTCTGGAGAGAAGGAATGGGTGACGTTTCAGATAAAGATCTTTCTTTAGACACTCATTCCTTCTCTCCAGAGATACTGCCTGTGCCGTTGAGTTACTCCAGCTTTTTGTGTCTATCTTTGGTTCAAACCAGCATCTGCAGTTCCTTCCTGCACAGTTAAAGCACATGTGTGGTCCTGAAACTAAGTCGTGGGGGGGGGGGGGGGGGGGGGGGGGGGGTGTGGGCGGGGGGGGGGGGGGGGGGGGGGGGGGGGGGATGAAAGCAAGCACTCTACATAAGCTGAGTACACCAGGTGAAAAGGTGATGTTTACTTTTTAATTTCGGAGATATTTCTCCAAGCAAATCGAATCTAGTTCTTTCTTTGTATTTCTCCAGAGATAAAAACCAGTTGCATCAAACCATATGATCAGCGTTCAACTTTCAATGAGACTTTATCCCCAAGGGTAATACGAGATATTTACCAACGAGATATTCATCAAAAAACACCATTTTCATCACTCTCACTCATTCCTTCCACGGGGCATGCAAGATCTCACAGGGGATTGTAAATCAACCCAGAGTTGTTTGCTAAAGCCAGCCAAGGAACCCAAGTTGTCTTGACAACCCAGTCGCTGGAGAATGTTCAAAGCACTGAATTGCTTACAAGGGCATTTTTTCCAATGTAACCATGAGTAAGTCACAAAGTGCAAAGTCATGAATGGTTGGGATAAATTGGATCTGAATAAGCCAGGTACACAATTTAAACCCAAGGGGGAGTGTGTGTGTGTGTGGGGGGGGGGGGGGGGGGGGGGTTGTGGATCAGACAGCAGCTCTATGAACGTAGGAATTGGAAGAAACTCAATTTTTGAACTGTGAACATGGCTTATTGTGAGAAAGGAATGCTGGTCTTTGTGGCGGAATGAGAATTATTCATGGGTTTCAAGAAAAATTTGGATGGGTTATTAAAAATGCATCAAACACATCCTGTGGCTTGAAGGATCCACTGTACACTAGTTCCATGTTATCTCATTTTTGGTATCCTACACACTGGGAGAAATTTACGGAAGCCAATTGATCTACAAACATTCCACGCCTTTGGAGAGTGGGAGCAAACCGGAGGACCAGGAGAAAACCCACGCAGCCATGGGGAGAACATACAAACTCGGTACAGACTGCACCCGTGGTCAGGATCGGACCCAGGTCTCTGGCACTGTGAGGCAGCATCTCCACCGCTGTGCCACCGTGTCACCCAAGTTCAAATTCAAAACTAATTCAAAACTGTTGGTTACGAATTTCCCAAAAATGAGTCATTGATAATCATACTCATATTCATACTTTATTAGCCAAGTATGAGGAATTTGATTTGCCATACAGTCATACCAATAAAAAGCAACAAAACACACAAAATACACTTTAACATGAACATCGACCACAGTGACTCCTCCACATTCATCTCTGTGATGGAAGGGAAAAAAATGTTCAATCTCTTCCAAATTTGTTCTCCCGCGATCAGGGGCCATGAGTCTTCAATTAATGGGGCGATCTTGGCTCCGATAGCCGGCGGACGGGACCTCCCGTCGGGGCGATCAAGCTTCTGCATCGGGGGGGATGTCAGCTCCCCCGCCAGCACGAACGGACCCCGGGTCAGGCCTGGTCGAAACCTTCTGCGTAGTTTGGAGCTCCCGAGACTGCAAGCTCCTCGATGGTGAAATCCGCAGGCCACGGTTGAAGCGTCGATCCCAGGCAAGGGATGGCTCCGATGATAAGTCCACATCCCCGTGGTGGGGTTCAAAGTCAGTCCCGTGCAAGGCCTTCAGTTCCACGATGTTAGGCTGCAGAGCGACCAGAGATACGATACGGAAAACAATCGCATCTCCGGCAAGGTAAGAGATTGAAAAATAAGTTTTCCCCGATTCCCCCCCCCCACCCACCCCCAACAAAAAGCTAACCAGGGAACATTAACACAAACTTTTAAAACACACCCAAAATAACAACAACAAAAAGACGAAAAGACAGACAGACTGTTGGCGAGGCTGCCATCGCTGACGGCACCACGTTTAGCAACATCTGGTGGAGTCTGGACCCATCTTTTGGAGCAGGAAATATTTTGGACCAGGTTATGTCAGGCAATAATTCCAAATTCCCCTCACAACAGCGAAACGGAAAGCATTGAATGAAGGCCAAGTTCCCACTGCAGACTGGGTTGTACATATAACCCAGCCTAGAGCACTGAGATGTTATAAAAATGAAGCTTCTAATAAATTGTCACATTCAATTAATCATGCCAACGCCACACTTCAAATTGGAATCGTAGAGGCATAAAGCACAGAAACAGGCCCTATGACCCATCTTATGAATCTCTGGAATTCTCTGCCACAGAAGGTAGTTGAGGCCAGTCCATTGGCTATATTTAAAAGGGAGTTAGATGTGGCCCTTGTGGCTAAAGGTATCAGGGGGTATGGAGAGAGGGCAGGTACAGGATACTGAGTTGGATGATCAGCCATGATCATATTGAATGGCGGTGCAGGCTCGAAGGGCCGAATGGCCTACTCCTGCACCTAATTTCTATGTTTCTATGTTTCTATCTCGTGTATACTGACTAACATGCTCCATCTAAGCAAGTCTCATATGCCGGAGTTTGGCCCATATCCCTCGAAAATTTTCTCATCTATGCACGTGACCAAATATATTTTAAATGCTGCTGTAGTACCTGCCCCAACTACTTCCTCAGGTAGCTTGTTCCATATACCCACTAGGCTCTGGATGAAAATGTTGCCCCTTAGGTTCCTATCAAATCTTTCCCCTCTTACCTTAAACCTATATCCTACCTTCTTGATCCTCCGAACTTGGGTAAAAGATTCCTACTATCCATCGCCTCATGATTTTATACACCTCTATACGATCACCCCTCAGCCTTCTGCTCTCCAAGGAGCCTGCCCAACCTTTCCCCACAGCTCAGGCCCTCAAGTTGAGGCTGGTAAAGTAACAACATTTAAAAGACATTTTGATGGATAGGAAAGGTGTAGAATAATATTGATAAAATCTGGACAAATTGGACTAGCGTAGATGGGCATCTTGGGCAGCAAGAACCAGTTAGGGCAAAGGTCTTGTTTCTCTTCTGTACGACTCTTTGCCTCTATTTCCTTTAGCAATGAAGTATAACATTTGATTAGCCTTCCTAATTACATTGTATCTCCAGCTGAGATCATGCAATACTGAAAGGCCTGGATAGAGTGGACGTGGAGAGGATGTTTCCACTAGTGGACCAGAGGCCATAGCCTCACAATAAGAGGACACACCTTTCGAAAGGACATGAAGGAATTTCTTTAGTCAGAGGCTGGTGAACCTGTGGAATTCATTGCCATAGACGGATGCGGAGGTCATCAATTGATAATTTTTAAGGTGTGGATTGATGGGTTCTTGATTAGTAAGGATGTCAGGAGCTTAGGGGCAAACGCAGGAGAATGGGGTTGAGAAGGAAAGATAGATCAGCCAGGATTGAATTAGCCACGATCTAATTCTGCTCCGATGACCTTATGCACCGTGATTCCTCTGTTTCACAGAGCCTGTTAATCTATCATCACTTAGATAACCTGCGTTCTTTACAGTTTTCCTGCCAACGTGGACAACTTCACATTTTGCTACATTCTGATCCATTTGTCATACCTTTGTCCACTAACTTAACCGCTTAAGGGGATGGATAGTAGGAATCCTTTACCCAAGTTCGGAGAATCGGTAGGATATAGGTTTAAGGTAAGACGGGAAAGATTTGATAGGAACCTAAGGGGCAACATTTTCACTCAGAGCCAATAGACAATAGACAATAGACAATAGGTGCGGGAGTAGGCCATTTGGCCCTTCGAGCTTAACCTTGTATCGCTTACTAACCACATCTGGACTCTCTTCACAGCTCACATTCTTACTTTGTGACATCAGCAAATTAAAGGGCCTGTCCCACTTTCACGACCTCTGCCGAGTTTTCCCTTGACTCATACTCGCAGCTTGGTCGTCACGAGGTCGTCGGAGGTCGGAGGAGGTCGGAGGTAGGTCGTAGCAGGCCGTAATGCTAGTCGTAGGTACTCGAGGCATCAAGTAGGTCGAGGCATTTTTTTCTAGCATGATGAGAAATGTCCATGAGTAAAAAAGGTTGTGAATTAGATGGTGAAAGTGGGACAGGCCCTTTAGCAAGACACCTTGGACGTCATTGTTAGAAACTGTAACAGAAACAGTAAGTGGAGACTTTCACCAATCCTTGAGGCGCATTCACTCATTAAAACTTGGCAACCAAAGAAAACATTTATCGGGATGCATCACAGCTTGGTTTGGGAACAGCTCCATCCAAAACCGCAAGGAATCGCAGAGAATAGTGGACGCAGCCCAGACCATCACACGAACCAACCTCCCGTCTATTGACTCCATTTAATCCTCACTCTGCCTCGGCAAGGCCAGCAGCATAATCAAGGACGAGTCGCACCCTGGCCACTCCCTCTTCTCCCCTCTCCCATCAGGCAAAAGGTACAGAAGTGTGAAAACGCACACCTCCAGATTCGGGGACAGTTTCTTCCCAGCTGTTATCGGGCAACTGAATCATCCTGCCACAACCAGAGAGCAGTGCAGAACTACTATCTACCTCTTTGGTGCCCCTCGGACAAACCTTGCTCGGACTTTGCTGGCTTTACCTTGCACTAAACATTATCCCTATACACTGCAAATGGCTGGAATGTAATCATGCATTGTCTTTCTGCTTACTGACTTGGTAATAAAACTATTTACTGTGCCTCGGTACACATGGCAATAAACTAAACTAAACTAAGACCTATTTATTCCTTCTCCCTGACATCTGTTAAGAAGGCTAAGTTCTTAGTATGCCATTGTGTTACCCCCTACATCTAATTAAGATCTGAAGTTCCTTTCTTTCATTGTCAGCCAAAGCCTGTCACATTTTTTCAAGACCTCAATTTTGGAGGAGGTGCAAGTGAACCTTTGCCTCCCCTGAGAGTTCTCTCCTGAAAGTCGTTTCAGACGAGGCAGAGGTTCACTTGCATCTCCTTCTGCCTCACCCACTACTACTCACATCTTCCCACCTCCACCCCTTTCCGCATTCCGCAGAGACCGTTCACTCTGCACCTCCCTAGTTAACTCCTCCCATCCCACCAAAACCACCCCCTCCCCATGTACTTTCCTCCTGCAACTGCAGGAGGTTCAACACCTTTTCCTATACCTCCTCCTTCAACTCCATCCAAGGACTCCGACGGTCCTTTCAGGTGAGACAGAGGTTCACTTGCACCTTCTCCAACCTCAGCTACTGTATCCACTGTTCAGATTCAGATTCAGATTCAGATTCAAATTTAATTGTCATTGTCAGTGTACAGTACAGAGACAACGAAATGCATTTAGCATCCCCCTTGAAGAGCGACATAGCAAACGATTTGAATAAATAATAATAAGTGTCCGGGGGGGGGGGTGGTGATTGGCAGTCACCGAGGTTCGTTGTTGAGTAGAGTGACAGCCGCCGGAAAGAAGCTGTTCCTGGACCTGCTGGTTCGGCAACGGAGAGACCTGTAGCGCCTCCCGGATGGTAGGAAAAACAGTCCATGGTTGGGGTGAACAGTCCTTGGCGATGCCCATTCCTCCGCAGACAGCGCTTTCGAGTGATGCGTTGGGCGATTTTCCTCCTCTGCAATGCCTTCCGGTCGGAGACAGAGCAGTTGCCATACCATACTGTGATGCAGTTGGTAAGGATGCTCTCGATCGTGCAGCGGTAGAAGTTCACCAGGATCTGAGGAGACAGATGGTTCTGTCTGTGGACTCCTATATATCGGCGAGACCAAACACAGACTGGGCGATCATTTCACTGAACACCTACACTCAGTATGCCTTGGTCTACCTGATCTCCCGGTTGACAAACACTTTAACTCCCCTTCCCATTCCTATGCTGACCTTTCAGTCCTGAACCTCCTCCACTGTCAGAGTGAGGCCATGTGCAAATTGGAGGAACAGCACCTCAAATTTGGCTGGGCAGCTTACAACCCAGGGGTATGAATATTAATCTCTCTAATTTTAAGTACTGGTAACCCTTAAAGTTGCCTCTCTGTCCCTCCCTCCCACTCACTAGTTGTCGTACTAGTTTCACGGTTGTACTGCTTAGTTTCACTGTTCCCATCTCCTCGTTATCACCCTAACAATGGACCATGGGGGCTCCATCTTTCCTTGGCCAGCCCTTTAATTTGTTCTTTTCATACCCTTCATTCGTTTGAACAATTTCCTGCCTATAGTTTCCCTCTCCTCTGACTCTCAGTCTGAAGAAGGGTCTCGACCTGAAACGTCATTTTATCCTTTTCCCCAGAGATGCTGCCTAAAGTGCTGGAGTAACTCAGCAGGTCAGGGAAGCATCTCTGGAGAACCTGAATTGGCCTGACCTGCTGAGTTGCCGTAGAGGCCCGGGTTCGATTCTGACTATGGGTGCTTGCCTGTGTGGAGTTTGTACCTTCTCCCCGGGACCAGCGTGGGTTTTCTCCAGGATCTCTGGTTTCCTCCAACACTCCAAAGACGAACAGGTTTGTAGGTTCATTGGCTTGGTAAATGTTTAAAAAAATTGTCCCACGGGTGTATAGGATAGTGTTAATGTGCGGGGATCGTTGGTTAGCGCAGACCCAGTGGGCTGAAGGGCCTGTTTCCGTGCTGTATCTCTAAACCAAACTAAACCAAACTAAACATACATGCTAATTGTCTTGGTAAAATTGTAAATTGTCCCTAATGTGTGTGGGATAGTGTTAGTCTGCAGGGATTGCTGGTCAGGGTGGACTCGGTGGGCTGAAGGGCCTGTTTCCGCGCTGTATCTCTAAACTAAACTAAACTAAATTAGCATTTGAAGTTCCTTGTTTCTACCTTTCCCTCATTGTCAGCCAAAATCTGTCACACTCTTTCAGGACCTCCATTTTCACCCCTTAGCCTTTTTCCTTCGGGGGGAAGTAAGCCACTAACACGTCCAAGTATACTGTGAGGAGAACAGAAGAGATAATAAAACAAATATTTTAATGACGTCAAAGAACTACAGAGGCTGGAAGTCTGGAATAAAAGCAGGCTTGAATTGTTGACTCACTTTTTCTTTGCACAGATCTGCCAAATGTCTCCAGCATATAATGGGCGATAGAAACATAGAAACATAGAAACATAGAAAATAGGTGCAGGAGTAGGCCATTCGGCTCTTCGAGGCTGCACCGCCATTCAATATGATCACGGCTGATCATCCAACTCAGTATCCTGTACCTGCCTTCTCTCCATACCCCCTGATTCCTTTAGCCACAAGGGCCACATCAAACTGCCTCTTAAATATAGCCAATGAATTGGCCTCAACTACCTTCTGTGGCTAAAGAGTTCCAGAGATTCACCACTCTCTGTGTGAAAAATCTCATCTCGATCCTAAAAGGATTTCCCCCTTATCCTTAAACTGTGACCCCTTGTCCTGGACTTCCCCAACATCAGGAACAATCTTCCTGCATCTAGCCTGTCCAACCAGCTTAAGAATTTTGTAAGTTTCTATAAGATCCCCCTCAATATTCTAAATTCTAGCGAGTACAAGCCGAGTCTATCCAGTCTTTCTTCATATGAAAGTCCTGACATCCCAGGAATCAGTCTGGAAACATAGTCAGGACTTCCCCAACATCGGGAACAATCTTCTTGCATCTAGCCTGTCCAACCCCTTAAGATGAACCGGCATCAAATCAATGACCAACATCTAACTTATAACTGATCAACAATCTTGAGCAATGTGGCCTGGGCTTAACTGGTATTTTTTAATAATCAAAAGTTTTTAATTATATAAATTAAAGATACATGGGTTCAATGCAGGATTAATGGGGAAAAATGGATTCATGTAGGATCAGTGGGAAAAGTTGGATGTACAGAGGATTAGTATAAATCGGATGTTATTGGTCAGAATGGACTCAATGGGTTGAAGGGCCTGTTTCTATGCTGTATATCTCCATAATGTGGTTTATGCACATCATAATTTAATGTTTTACGGCAGCATAGTTGCAATAGCTGGTGGAGGTGCTTCTTATCTGCATCAGAGACATGGGTTCGATCCCGACCTAAGGTCTGTCTGTGTGGAGTTTGCACGTATTCCCCGTGACTGCATGGGTTTCCTCACGTACTTCGGTTTCCTCCGGGTGCTCTTGTTTCCTCCCACGGCTGCCTCACCAACAGTCTGCCTGCCCCTTCCTTCTTGGTTGTTTTAATAGTATGTTTTAAATGTGTGTTTTTTTAGTGTTCTTTAGCTTGTTTTGTGTGGGGGGGTTGGGGTGTAGGGGGTGCGGGGGGGGGGGGGGAAGGAGTTGGGAAAACTTTTTTTAATCTGTTACATCGACAGAGAAGCTTGTTTTTTCCCCCGTTTCATAACTCCGTCTGCACTGTGGCCTAACATCGTGGAGTTGGCAGCCTTGGCTAGAGACCAACTTCGGGAGCTCCTCCAACGCAGAGCTCGTGGTCTCTGGTTAGAGACCGACTTCGGGAGATCCAAGTCACAGGAGCTTCAACCCCCCCGACTGAGAGCTTCGAATGCCGGCTGCGGGAGATTCGATCGCCCCGACTGAGGATGGTTCAACTTCCCCGACCGTGGGAGACCATAGAGGAAGAAGATTGGACTTTATTGCCTTCCATCGCAGTGAGGAATGTGGGGAATCCACTGTGGTGGATGTTTATGTTAACTTTTATGTAGTCATGTTGGGTTTTTTTTAGTATGGCTGTATCGTAATTCGCACATCACTGCACCTTAATCGGTACATAAAAGTCCTTTGAAACCTTTGAAAGACATGCGGGTTTGAAGGTTCATTGTCATGGGTAAATTGCCGCTGATGTGTAGGGAGTGGGTGCGAACATGTGCTACCATAAACCAGTGTGAACAGATGATCGATGATCGGCGTAGACTCGAAGGGCCGAAGGGTCTGCTTCGTGCTGTATCTCTAAACTAGACTTAAACACCATGACCTGAACAAATTTCCTTCAATAGGATAAAATGCAGAATATGTTTTTAATCTGTTGTTTACAAGAATTATTTCGAAACTGCAACATTCCAAGAAACACTGTCCAGAATAAACAACGTTGGTGTATATCCAACAGAACAAAATTAATGGGTAAAGTGAAGAGAGAGACTTTATGGGAAATCTATTTCTGTCCTCATTAGTCTAGGGACGTAATGGGCAGGTTTGGAGCATTGCCTCAAATAAAATATGGAGCCAGGTCACACAGAAGTTACAAAACATTTTTTTTCTCACATTCTTGGGTGGAAGTGTGGAACTTTGGCACAGAAAGCTTATAAAGAATTTGAATCCAACTCTGAGCATTGGGAAAAATGAAGCTCCGTTCAGGAAAGGAGAATGGAACTGCAGATGCTGGAATCTTGAGTAAAACACAAAGAGCTGCAGGAATGTTAAGTGGGAGGATGTGGAGGAAACCAACGCAGTCACAGGGAGAACGTGCACACTCCACACCGTCAGCACCTGAGGTCAGTATTCAACCTGGGTTATCAGGCAACTGAATCGTCCTGCCACAACCAGAGAGCAGAGCTGAACTGCTATCTACCTCATTTGTGATCATCGGACTACCCTTGATCAGACTTTGCTGGTTTTACCATGCACTAAACGTTATTCCCTTATCATGTATCTGTGCACTGCAAAAGGCTCGATGGTATTCGTGGTTTGCCTTTCCGCAGACTGGTTAGCACGCAACAAAAGCTTTTCACTGTACCTCGGTACACGTGACAATAAACTAAACTGAACTGAACAGAACTCAGTGGGGCAGGCAGGAAGAGTTGATGGAATGGACAGCCAACGTTTCAGGCCAGAATCCTTCTTCAGACTGATCTTAATAGGGTGAAGAAAGTTGGAAAAGGGAGTTGGGAACAGGGCAAGTGATAGGTGGATTCAGATGAGAGGGGCTTCAATCGGCAGATGGGTGGACAGCGGCTGGAGATGAAGAAAGAAAAGGACGCTGGATCAGGAAAGCAGAGGAATGAAATGTAAAGCCAGAGGAGAGATTCAGAGGAAGGGGATGGGGGTGGGGTTGAGGTGCGATTATGTAACGGAAAAGTCACATTGTTAATGATGCCAGGGAGACTTGTGGACTCACAGTTCACTCAGTCACGGCTTGTGGACTCATAGTTCACTCACTCACGTCTTGTGGACTCACAGTTCACTCAGTCACGGTTTGTGGACTCACAGTTCACTCACTCACGTCTTGTGGACTCACAGTTCACTCACTCACGGCTTGTGGACTCACAGTTCACTCAGTCACGGTTTGTGGACTCACAGTTCACTCAGTCACGGCTTGTGGACTCACAGTTCACTCACTCACGTCTTGTGGACTCACAGTTCACTCAGTCACGTCACGGGCTTGTGGACTCACAGTTCACTCAGTCACGGCTTGTGGACTCACAGTTCACTCAGTCACGGCTTGTGGACTCACAGTTCACTCAGTCACGGTTTTGGACTCACAGTTCACTCACTCACGGCTTGTGGACTCACAGTTCACTCACTCATGTCTTGTGGACTCACAGTTCACTCACTCACGGCTTGTGGACTCACATGCCATGAGTGCCTTCTCACCTTCTAACCTTTCCTGGTGCAAGTATACATAGGTACAAGTATCCCTGCAGGTGTACACATAAACAAGCAGGAATACATAGACAGAGAGACGAGGCAAGTGAGACAGAGAGACGTCAGTTATACTATCACATCACGCAGAAGCTCATGAAGTCAGCAGTGCTGGTGGAGAGGAAGTTGACGGTAAACGGCGCAGCGGGTAGAACTGCTGCCTCACAGCATCAGAGACCCAGGTTTAATCCTGACCTCAGGTGCCGGCTGTGTGGCGTTTGCACGTTCTTCCAGTGATTGTGTGGGTTTCTACCACATGCTCCGGTTTCCTCCCACATCCGAAAGACAAAGGGTTAATTGGCAGCTGTAAAATTGCCCCTAACATGCCTGTCCATAAAGTCCCGTCGTTCCTCTCTTCGCCAGGCCACCTTCAGCCTTTATGCCCTGGGGACACCCCACTGCCATCAAATGGTCATCATACATTAACCCAATCATCCCCAGGATAATTCTCATCATCTTCCTCTGGACCCTTTCCAATGCCAGCACATCCCTCATCAAATATGGGGCCCGAAACTGCTCCCAGTACAGTCAGACCAGTGTCTTATAAAGCCTCAGCATTACATCCCTGTATGTTGTCTGTCATATCCAATGGTGAGGTGATCATCCCACCTAAAGCAGAGTAAGCTCTGTGTATTCCACCTTGATCTCAGTCATAAGAGCTGCAGATGCACAAGTGCCACCAAGAGCCACCAAGTGGCGCAGCGGTAGAGTTGCTGCCTTACAGCGCCAGACACCCGGGTTCGATCCTGACTACGGGTGCTGGCTGTACGGAGTTTGTACATTCTCCCCGTGACCTGCGTGGGTTTTCTCTGGGTGCTCCGATTTCCTCCCACATTCCAAAGACGTGCAGGTTTGTAAGTTAATTGGCTTTGGGTGTATGATGTCCCTGGTTTGTGTACGGGGATCACTGATCAGCACAGACTCGTGGGCCGAAGGGCCTGTTTCTGCACTGTATCGCTAAACTAAACTAAATTAAATTAAACTGAACGGAATCGCATCCGCAACACTCTCCATTTCCCAGTCACATCCTATACGAGATTTAATTTAGAGATACAACGCAGAAACAGGCCCTTTCAGACAGCCCCTGTAGTCAGGATTGAACCTGGGTCTCCAGTGCTGCATTCGCTGTGAGGCAGCAACTCTACCGCTGCACCACCATGCAGCCCGAGCCACAGATGCTGGTCAGTGCAACATCTAGCACCTTGCACCCATCTATAGCTCCAGGGATCCAAGTGGCCTTAAGTAGAAGGGAACAGTAAATGGTTTTCAGGAAGGGACAATTGTGCCAAAATTAATATTTATTTTGTGCCGGACCTGGACATAACCTAACAAATTATCGACCAAGGTGTCATGCTGGAAGCAAACCGGGAACACCGAGTCCTCACGCTATCTCCCCCATGCATTGGGAACAGCCCTGGTTGTGGTGTGAGCCAGTGAGGCCAGGTTATATTTTCTCATTTGGAAGGTGCTGAAAGTGTCTCCCGCCCATAGAGATGGCCACAGAAGCGGTGAGCACCAATTCTCCCTCAAACCCGAGACAATGTTGACCTATGCCAACCCGATAAGTAGCTGAGAAACTGGGCTCTTTGGCTGAACAACTAACCCAAGCAGGGAACTGAGAGGAGAGCTATTCTGATGTACAATTGGATGTGATGTGATCTGAAACAGAAGCAATTAGACAGGTACCTGGATAGGACAGGTGTGGATGGACTAGTCTAGCTGGGACATGTTGGCCAGTGTGGGCAAGTTGGGCCGAAGGGCCTGTTTCCATGCTGTATGACTCTGTGACTCTAGGGGTTGTGAGTCAGATAACACGCAAGTAGCAGGGTTCTTTAATGACGGGCAGTTATGTTAAATGATTTGGTTTCCTGGCCCAGTGAAGGTGGTTGGATGGCCCTGTTGAGGTTTGTGTCCGCAGTGACTTGATTCCTGGTAACAGTCGAAGCAGCTGGAAACCAAACTGGCAACAGTGTGCAGAATGCTATGCTAGCATGTAATTGCACACACACACACACACACACACACACACACACACAACACACAGACAGCACAGCACACACACACACACACACACACACACAGCACAGCACACACACACACACACACACACACACACACACACACACACACACACACACACACACACACACACAGCACACACACACACACACAGCATACTTATTCATTTAGACATACACGCCCCCACACACACACACACACACACACACACACACACACACACACACACACACACACACACACACACACACACACACACACACACACACACACACACACACACACACACACAGTACACCCACACACACACACAGCATACTTATGCATTTAGACATACACGCCCACACACACACACACACACACACACACACACACACACACACACACACACACACACACACACACACACACACACACACACACACACACACACACACACACACACACACACACACACACACACACACACACACAGACACACACACAGAGACAAACATACACGCACACAGTACACCCACACACACACACAGCATACTTATGCATTTAGACATACACGCCCCGACACACACACACACACACACACACACACACACACACACACACACACACACACACACACACACACACACACACACACACACACACACACAGTACACCCACACACACACACAGCATACTTATGCATTTAGACATACACGCCCCGACACACACACACACACACGCACACACACACACACACACACACACACACACACACACACACACACACACACACACACACACACACACACACACACACACACACACACACACAGACACACACAGAGACAAACATACACGCACACAGTACACCCACACACACACACAGCATACTTATTCATTTAGACATACACCCCCCATACACACACACACACACAAACACAACACACACACAGCACACTTACTCATTCAGACACACACACGCACACACATACACACACACACATACACACAGCATGCCCATCCACAGCACACCCACACACAAACACAGCACACTTATTCATTCAGATATACACACAACATGCTCACACACACACAAACACACAAACACATGCATACGCACACAAATATTCATTCAGACACACTGGTGTAACATGCACACACACATTCACACACACAACATATGTACACTCATTCATTCCGACACACATGCAACTCCACGCACACACACAGCAAACCCACACACCTATTCATTCAGACACACACATGCAGCATGCACACATGCACACACACACACAACACACCTGAACACTCATTCATTCAGACACACACACACACACACAACATGTGCACACACACACAAACACACGTATTATCTCATATCATTAGCTCCATTCCAGTCTCCAAAGATGCTGCACGACCTGCTGGGAATTTCCCGCATTTCTTGTTTCAAAAGCAAAAAACAGATCTCACCAGAGAAGTGGAGAAACAAAAAACTGTAGGTGCCGATTAATACACAAAAGGACACACACAGTGCCGGAGTAACTCAGCAGGTCAGGCAGCATGTGCAGGAAGGAACTGCAGATGCTGGTTTAAACCGAAGACAGACACAAGAATCTGGAGTAACTCAGCGGGACAGGCAGCATCTTTGGAGCGAAGGAATGGGCGACGTTTCGGGTCGAGTCCTTTCTTCAGACTATGGCGTTTTGAGTCAGTATCCATCTTCCACTAACCTCTGCAGTTCTTTGTTTCTACATTTTAACTGCCCCACTGCAAAATCTCCTCAAGGTACTTCAACTTTGAAGAATTTCTCCTCCCCTCCCTCTGATGGGAGTTCTGTGACACCCCCTCTCCCTGCTTTCCTTGTGTGATTTCTGCAGTCTGAAGAATGGTTCCTGTCCATGTCCATGTTCCCCAGAGATGCTGCCTGACCTTCCGAGTTACTCCAGCACATTTGTATCTCACCAGAGAAGCCTCCAGTTGCCCAGAGCAGCTGGCAACCCATTGTATAACTCTTATCGCTGCAGCTCTGTTCTATCAGAAGAACATGTTCCTTGGAACACATTCTGCCTGTGAAGAATTGCAGAGAAGCCTACGAAATATTCCACTACCCTGTGACAAGAATATTTATTTTCCTGTCCGATTTACAGAGCATGTTTGGCAGACAGTCCCAGATAGCCTGAATTTCCACCATGTTAAACTTTTCTCAGCCACCTCTCCTGGAACCTGGAGTCAAAATTCAAGGTTCAAGGGTTGAGAGGGAAAGTTAGATCATAAAAAAACATAGAAACATAGAAAATAGGTGCAGCAGTAGGCCATTCGGCCCTTCGAGCCTGCACTGCCATGATCATGGTGATCATCCAACTCAATATCCTGTACCTGCCTTCTCTCCCTTTAGCCACAAGGGCCACATCTAACTCCCTCTTAAATATAGCCAATGAACTGGCCTCAACTACTTTCTGTGGCAGAGAATTCCACAGATTCACAACTCTTTGTGCAAAATGTTTTTTTCTCATCTCGGTCCTTATCCTTAAACTGTGACCCCTTGTTCTGGACTTCCCCAACATCGGGACCAATCTTCCTGCATCTAGCCCGTCCAACCCCTTAAGAATTTTGTAAGATCAGCCATGTTTGAATGATAGGGTGGACTCGACGGGCCGAATGGCGTAATTCTTCCTATGCTTTACTTATGAAAAACATACAAGTTCAGACTTTTATTTCAAAAGGTGTTTGAGTTTAGTTTATTGTCACATGTACTGAGGTACAGAGGAAGTTAGCAGTAGGAACTTTGAAATTGTTCAATTGCTGCCACTCGCTCTAGTCTATCGGCTGATGCTTTGTTCCCCTCTGAATTCACTCATTGAACTCACAAGTCAGAAGAGCCTGCGTTAGTGGGGGATGTTTCTGGCAATTTTTCAGCGAGACCTAAATCCTGTGAATGAATGATTGATAAAATACATAAGGAACAACGATTGTCGCAGCAGGAGCATTTATCTGGAGGATATGGATTTAAGGCCACTGTCAGGTGTTTGCGTTTAGTTTATTGTCACGTGTACTGAGGTACAGAGAAAAGCTTTTGTTGCGTGCTAACTATTCAGCGGAAAGACAATACATGATTATAATCGAGCCACCCGCAGTGTATACATACATGATAAAGGGAATAATATGACTACTGTTTAGTGCAAGATAAAGTCCGATCAAAGATAGTCCGAGGGTCACCAATGATGTAGATAGTAGTTCAGGACTGCTGTATAGTTGTCGGGAGGATGATTCAGTTGCCTGATAACAGCTCGGAAGAAACGGTCCTTGAATCTGGAGGTGTGTGTTTTCACACTTCATTGTCTTTTGCCTGATGGGAGCGGGGAGAAGGGGGAGTGACCGGGGTGCGACACGCCGTTGATTATGCTGCTGGCCTCGCTGAGCTGGCATGAGGTGTAGATGGGGGTAAAGTGAGTAAAGTAAAATAAAGTGCTTTATTGTCACGTGTGCAAAACTCTTTACCGTACCGGGTCACTAGATTTGGTGCCATTCCCAACATTCCAAAGTCGGGTCCTTGTGCCAGGTCTTATGGAGCGGCATCCGATCCAGGCGAGCCCCAGGCTTTCGCTGGGCCTCCAGCCAATACAATACAATACACTACAATACAACGGTTTATTTGTCACATTGCACTAAAAGTGCAAGTGAAATGATTTGTCAGCAGCGATACAATGATAAAGAGCACACACAAAAACACAATAAAATTTTAACATAAACATCCACCACAGCATTCATCACTGTGGTGGAAGGCACACAATTTGGCCAGTCCTCCTCCATTTTCCCCCGTGGTCGGGACCTCAACCCTCCGCAGCAGTCACTGCGGGTGTCCAGATGGTAAGGACAAGGTACAAGTCCAGGTAAGTCCAGAGTCGGCTCATCCCCACCGGAGACCGCAGCTTTTAGTTGGTATAGGCCGGCGGCCGAAGATTTAAAGTTCCCTCCACCATTGATTCCCTTCTTCGAAACCCTTCTTCCCTCTCTCCCTCCCAGATCCCTCCAACTCGCCTAGCCAGTTTCCATTAGTGGTAGGAGCAGAATTAGGCCAATCGGCCCATCAAGTATGCAAAAACAAAGAATTTCACTGTGTGTAGGTGCATGTATCAGGATCAGAGTATCATTGGATTAAATAATTAAATTAGTTCATAAGTGATAGGAGCAGAATTAGGCTATTCTGCCCCTCAAGCCTATTCTGCAATTCAATCATGGCTGATCTTTCTTTCCCTCCTAACCCCATTGTCCTGCCTTCCCCCCTAACCCCTGTGACCTGTACTAATCAAAACTCTATCCATCTCTGCCTTTGAAATATCCATTGACTTGACCTCCACAGCCTTCGGGTTTAGTTTAGTTTTGCGGCCCGGGGCATCTCCCGCAGGGTGTGGAAGGTGTGACCGCGGTTCAGTTTTGCACCACCCTCGCTCCTCACGGAGCCCCCCTCTTCATTTCCCCGGTGTTCCGGGTAAGAGCAGGGGCCGGGCTCTGCGGCTTCCCGACGTTACAGTCAGTGTGCAGTGCAATATTGTCAATACTGCCAGAGGTGAAATGAGCAGTAGTTGTATAACTCAGTGAGTTATGACAAGTTTGGATTGTGCTCCTGAAAGGTTAGTGGCTGCAGATGTAATTTTAGCAAGATGTCTCCAGGGGATCAGATAAAAATTTGAAGGCGAGAAAATTGCAGAGCTGTGGATTAGGAGCAGGAGAATTGGAGTCACGAGATTGCTCTCTCCTAGACATGCCCCCCCCCTTCTGTGTTGGAAGGTCATAGATAGCTTTGTGTCGTGTCTCTTCCTAATTCCCAATGATTATTAAGCTCACTCCCCTTTCTACCTCCTGTTCTCAGTAAAATGAAAGGTGAAGATAGATACAAAATGATGGAGCAACTCAACAGCACAGGCAGCATCTCTGGAGAGAAGGAATGGGTGATGTTTTGGGTCGAGACCCTTCTTCAGAAGAAGCATCTGAAGAAGAGTCTCGACCCGAAACTTCACCCATTGTCTCTCTCCAGAGATGCTGCCTGACCCGCTGAGTTACCCCAGCATTTTGTGTCTATCTTCAATGTAAACCAGCATCTGCAGTTCCTTCCGACACAATGAAAGGTGAACTAACACACCATGTTTAAGAAGGAACTGCAGATGCTGGAAAATCGAAGGTGGACAAAAGTGCTGGAGAAACTCAGCGGGTGCAGCAGCATCTATGTAGCGAAGGAAATAGGCAACGGTTTGGGCCGAAACCCTTCTTCCCTCTCTCCCTCCCAGATCCTGTTCGGCTTGTCTTACCATCGTCTTCAGCCTGGCTTGGGTTCTCCTTTGACAGGAGGCCAAGGGTGAACAAGAATGGGTGAATGTGAGGGAATGGCACAGGTGTAAACAGTCATGGAGTCATACAGCATAGAAACAGGCCCTTCAGCCCAACTTGCCCATGCTCATCAACATACCCCATCTACACTAGTCCCACCTGCCTGCGTGTGGCCCATATCCCTCTACACCCATCGTATCCCTGTATAGTACCTGTCTAATTATTTATTCCTCCGGCAGCTCATTCCATAAACCCTCCACCCTTTGTGTGAAAAAGTTACCCCTCAGATTCCTCTTAAATCTTTTCCCTTTCACCTTAAACCTATGTCCTCTGGTCCTCGATTCCCCCACTCTGGGCAAAAGACTGTGCATTTACCCGATCTATTCCTCCCATGGTTTTGTACACCGCTTTAAGATCACTCCTGATCCTCCCGCATTTCAAGGAATAAAGCCCTAGCCTCCTCGACCTTTCCGCATAGCTCAGTCCCTCGAGTCCTGGCAACATCCTGGTAGATCTTCTCTGAGCCTTTTCAAGCTTGACAAAATCTTTCCTACAACACGGTGACCAAAATTGAACATCATAATCTAAATGTGGCCTCACCAACATATTATATGATTGCAACATGACCTTACAACGGTTTGACGAAGGATGGAAGGCTGACATAGATGAGTATAGGACACCATTGCAAGCTCCCAAGTTCTTGCGCCACTCACTCTTTCCCCCATATCCCTGTCGATAGAATCATAGAGTCATCGAGTGATACAGTGTGGAAACAGGGCCTCCAGCCCAACCTGCCCACACTGGCCAACATGTCCCAGTTACACTAGTCCCACGTTTGATCCATATCACTCCAAATCTGTTGTATCCATGTGCCTGTAATTCTCTCCTTTTCAAGTTATTGTTCAATACTCCTGAGAATTATTTCTGAATCTGTTTTTACTGCTTTTTCAGACAGTGTAAAATCATCAGTCTGGATCAAAGAAATATTTCCTTGCATCTGCTAGTTTTCTTAAATTGGTGTCCTTTGGTTCCCAAGTCTCTTGCCAAAGGAAATAGATTGTCCCTGTCTCCACTATCAAGACCTTTGTAATGTTTCAATGTCTTCTTCCCAATCCACTCCAAAGACAACAATCCCAGTTTATCAAGTCTGAGAGGTCTCATTCCATTTGGAAAGACTTCTCTCTATTCTGTCCTAGGCTTTGAAAATGTTCCTTAAATATTGTTCCCAGAATGAGACACAATATTCCACCTGTGATGCAAACATCCGTTACTATGAATCCTGTGCTTTTAATCTCTTTCTTTACACTCTGTACATTTTTACACCCTGTACGTTAGGGCAGCACGGTGGCAGAGCGGTAGAGTTGCTGCCTTGCAGCGCCAGATTCCCGGGTTCGATACTGAGCCTGGGTGCCGGAGGTACGGAGTATTTACGTTCTCCCCGTGACCACGTGGGTTTTCTCTGGGTGCTCCGGTTTCCTCCAACACTCCAAAGACGTACAGGTCTGTAGATTAATTGGTAAAATTGCAGATTGTAAATTGTCCTTATTGTGTGGGACAGTGAGAGTGTACCAGGAAATCACTGGTCAGCGCAGACTTGGTGCTGTTTCCCTGCTTTATCTCCAAACTAAAAATATTCCACCTATGATCCAAACATTCATTACCATGAACTCTGTGTGTTTAATCAGTATCTTTACATCCTGTACATTTTTAATGTCTATCTACAGTATTAGACATTTTTACAGTCATCCACTGCTCTCTTCAACCATATACGACATTGATTTATTAGGAGATAGCTGTTAGAATATCAAGCAGCCTATTATAAACTGCTGTGATGGCTTTAAGGTTAACTGATCGGGTGTGAAATGAGACAAATGTACTAATTGTTAAAATGTTCTTGTAACGTGGCGGAGGATGGATTACTTAAGAACGGAATACTTACAGAAGTGATCCAATAATTATCAGTTAGCATTGGAAAGAATGGAGCAAAGAGTGGGTAAAGCACTTCTATGAAGTGTTTGGAGATGGATTCCAGATTGCGGAATGAGAATTGGGGAAATAAATGCAAGCACAAACAATAGGAATTCCACTGGTAGCTCTGGCTTCAATGCTATTTTATTAAGAACACAATAATCTATAGTCTTTACCTGCAGGGCAATTCAAAACTAATTCCCTGATCGTGATGTGCCTCGAAATGTCAAGGCTAAATGTTATAGAAATACAAGTTTATTTATTTATTTTGCATTGAGATTGAATTTGTTGAACAGAAGTGCATTAATCAAGACTTAACTCTGACCTTCAGAAGGCACACACATGCAAAATAATCATTTGGTTACTACAGAGAAGTGATATTAATCACACGGTGACATATAAGCTCATGAGAAGTTGCTCTGTTGTACAGTTAAGTACGTCAATATCCATCATCCCAGCACAAAAAGCAAACAGAAGTTGGTCCAAATTATTGTTAGAGAACTGAATCATGTAAAAACCACTCTCAGATCAGTAGTAACATAAGGAAAGTTTTCCTAATTGAATCATTACATAACAAAAACGTGTATTTATTTAGACTTTAGAGTTTAGAGATACAGTGTGGAAACAGGCCCTTCAGCCCACCGAATCCATGCCAACCACCGATCAGTTCACTAGCACTATCCTACACACTAGGGACAATTTTACCACTGACCGATGCTATCAAACCTACAAACGAGATGAGAAAAACATTTTTCACACAGAGAGTGGTGAATCTCTGGAATTCTCTGCCACAGAAGGTAGTTGAGGCCAGTTCATTGGCTATATTTAAGAGGGTGGTAGATGTGGCTAAGGGGATCAGGGGGTATGGAGAGAAGGCAGGTACGGGATACTGAGTTGGATGATCAGCCATGATCATATTGAATGGCGGTGCAGGCTCGAAGGGGCGAATGACCTACTGCTTCACCTATTATCTGTTTCTATGTAAACCTGCATGTCTTCGGAGTGTGGGAGGAAACCGGAGCACCCGGAGAAAACCCACGCAGGTCATGGGGAGAAGGTACAAACTCCGCACAGACACATACCTGTAGTCAGGAACGAGCCCAGGTTTCTGACGCTGTAAAGCAGCAACTCTACCGCTGTGCCACTGTGCTGCCCTAAATCTTCTCTCTATTTTAGATGCCTCGATCATGGGGACGATTTCTACGTTCTACCCTATCCATGCCTCTCACAGTGTTCTATTCCCCCCGTCAAATCCTCCCTCTATCTCCTCCATTCCCAAAGAAAACAAAACCAGTCTACCCAGTCTCTCCTCAAGACCGAAGCTTCCATTCCATGCAACATCCTGGTAAATCTCCTCTGCTTGTTTAGTTGTGAAAGGAAAACTTTTTATAAGGTGAAACTAAGCTGTGATCAGTGGCGGGCTGGCCAGGGTGTCAACTTGCCCGATGGCAAGTGGGCTCCTGATGAAGTGATAGCAAGTGATGGCAAGTGGGACCCTGTTAAATGATAGCATTGTAGTTGTGGGTGGGTCCCCTTTGTCTCCTGGCAACCAATATTTTTAGACCCAGTCCGCCACTGGATGTGATTGGTTTCATTTGGATCATTAACTAAAAATGAAACAGAAATCCCTTTTGTTAAGAATTCAAATGATTAAATGTCACATAATGCAAAGATTCAAGATTCAAGAGTTTATTGTCATGTGTCCCCGATAGGACAATAAAATTCTTGCTTTGCTTCAGCACAACAGAATATTGTAGGCATAAATAAATACAGAACAGATCAGTGTGTCCATATACCATTGAATATAAATATGCACAAAGTACAGAATTCCTTTGTTTTATTATCTGGAACTATAAGCTAATAACAAATTAGAAGCACAATGAATCATCTGGGGTGGTTTGGTGTTACAAAATGTTTTCCTATTTTACCCAGTCTTGGCATTAGAGGATGGGTCAGCCAATTGAACCCTACGCATTCACACCACTGAATCCTTGACCCACTAGAGCTGAGCTCGATGATAGATTGCGGCAGAAATCTGCTTCTTAGAAAAACAAACATATTAGTTTTGAATTGGATTTGAATGGAACAGATAATTGACTGCACAAATCTGGCAGGTCGTGCAAAAAAGTATACTGAGCAGATGGTGGAAATGTGTATCAGCAATGATACACGCTTCTGTATCTGAATTCCTCCCCTCTGAATAGTGACACAGCTAGTGAAGGAAGGAACTGCAGATGCTGGCTTACACCGATGATGGACACACAATGCCACAGTAACTCAGAGGGCCAGGCAGCATCTCTGGAGAGAAGGAATAGGTGGCGTTTTCCGGGTCGAGTCCCTTCATCAGACTGAGAGTCGGGGAGTAGGAAGCTAAAGGGATGAAAAGGCACAGGACGAAACAGAGCCTGAATTGATGACTCGGGAAAGGTGGAGCCCACAATGGTCCATTGTTGGCTGGGGATGAGGTGATACAGGTTCAATCCTTACATCAGGTGTCATCTGTCTGAGTTTGCACGTTCTCCTGTGGCCAATTGTTCCAGTTCCTCCCAAATCCCAATGGTTGGGAGGTTGGTAGATTAATTGGCTGCTGTAAATTAACCCAATTTCTTCTTTTTATCTGCACTTACGCTGTAACTGCAACCCTGTATTCTGCACTGTGTTACTGCAGTACCTGTTGTAATTGCGTGCAGTTTGCTTGTACATGTGTAAGGTACGAGTTCCCTGGATAGCGTGCAAAACAAAGTCTCTTTACGATATCACGGCACACAACTTTAACTTTTCTATGTGGGGGAGGGGGGCAGGGTAAGGGGGAAACCGTCTCCCAGTCTCTTCCTGGCGGGGACGCGACTATTTCTCCGAGTCGCGTCCTCGCCCCCCACCCGCGGCCTACCATTGGATCTTCTTTGTGCCGGGGACCGGGAACCGCACTTACGCTGGAGTCACCGCGGAGCGGTACCTACCCTTGTAGCGTTCCGTGCTCTGTGTTACTGCAAGCTACGCGGTTGGCGCTGAATTGTGGAGTGCGGGGCGCCTTGCAGAGGGTTCCAGGAGCAGTCTCCACCCGGCGTACATGTGTAAAGCAGCAGACTCCGGTAGGAGGGGGCCGAGTGTCCACTGGATAGCGTGCAAAACCGACGTCTCCCCGGCGAGCGGTCCTGAAACATACCGCCAGTAGTAGCGGCAACTGCGGATATGCGGAGGCACACAAGACTAGGAACAGTGTATGCACACAGTGGGAGTTTGCTGTGAAGGATGAGGGGATATTTTTTTAATGTATGGCTGTATAGAAATTCATTTCACTGTGCCATCAGGCACACGTGACAATTAAAACTATCTTGTATCTTGTATCTTGTAAGACTAGGCTTGTATTCACTGGAGTTTAGAAGGATGAGGGGATATCTTATAGAAACATATAAAATTATAAAAGGACTGGACAGGCTAGATGCGGGAAAAATGTTCCCAATGTTGGGCAAGTCCAGAACCAGGGGACCACAGTCTTAGAATAAAGGGGAGGTCATTTAAGACTGAGGTGAGAAAAAACTTTTTCACCCAGAGAGTTGTGAATTTATGGAATTCCCTGCCACAGAGGGCAGTGGAGGCCAAGTCACTGGATGGATTTAAGAGAGAGTTTGATAGAGCTCTAGGGGCGAGTGGAGTCAAGGGATATGGGGAGAAGGCAGGCATGGGTTATTGATTGGGGACGATCAGCCATGATCACAATGAATGGCGGTGCTGGCTCGAAGAGCCGAATGGCCTCCTCCTGCACCAATTTTCTATGTTTCTATGTTTGTATGATAATAATGACCCAATATCAATGCCATTGTCAGGTGAGTGGCAGATAGTGGGTGCGTCATTGAGAAGGCGGAGAGAATAAAAATAGAATTCATGTAGAAATAATACAAATGGATAACTTGATGGTTGGCATGGACTCTTTTAACTTTAGAGATACAGTGCGGAAACAAGACAAGAGGCAAGAGACATTTATTGTCACATGCACCAATTGGTCACCATACAGCGATACGAATAAATAAATAAAAATAAAAACCAGGACCTCCGGCCTACTAAGCCTGCGCTGGCCAGCGATCACCCCGTTGGCCAGCACTATCCTGCAAGCCAATTTAGCTACAAACCTGCACGGCTTTGGAGTGTGAGAGGAAACCAGAGCACCTGGAAAAAAATCCATGCGGTTACAGGGAGAATGTACAAACTCTGTCCAGACAGCACCCGTAGTCAGGATTGAACCCAGGTCTCTGACGCTGTAAAGCAGCAACTCTGCCACTGCGCCGTAGAACGTGGAAAGGTGATGTTCCGGGTCGGGATCCTTCTTCAGACAGGGCAGGGCACGGAAGGAGCAGGGCACGGGCACGGAACTGTTGCCAGAAGTAGTTGATTGCATAGACGCAATGGACCAGAGTGCCTATTTCCTTGCCATTTCTCTCCATGGCTCTATAAGTTTATGAACATGACGGAAATGTAGAAAATTGCCTGGGAACTTATTGAAACCTGCAATGCTGCGGCTTTTTGCAATATCACCTGAAGCACCTTACCCCGAATAAACTGAGCAGCTGTTTCCACCCCACCTTTCATCCACCCCACCCCTGCCACCTACACACATGACATCAGGCTGCAGATGTTGCAGGGAGGAGTTGGGTGAGCAATTTGGTAAGATTGGACAGGCATGGACATATAGGCTTCATTCAGCTTTAGTGAGTCACCATTCCCCGTGGCCATGGTACATCTGGCCACAGCAAAGACTGGAATGAAACTGGGAACTAGCAAAGTCAGGGATTGGCAAGGGATGAACGGAAGGACCATCACTGCCACTGCCCCTTTTGTGGTGTCAGGAAGTTGTGGCAACTGCAATTCACGTCATGTCATGTTGAGTTTATTGTCAAGTGTATGAGTACAGGTGCAATAATAATCTTGCTAGCAGCAGCACGTCAGGAACATAGTTTCATGTAATACACCAAAGCATAAATTATATACAAGTTAGAGTCATAGTCATAGAGTGATACAGTGTGGAAATAGGCCTTTTGACCCAACTTGTCCACATCGGCCAACATGTCCCAGCTACACTCGTCCCACCTGCCAACATTTGGTCCGTATCACAAAAGAACCAGTCCGATCCTTGTAGTCAAAGTTCAAAGTTCAAAGTTCAAAGTAAACCTTATTGTCAATTCAAATAAATTGGATTGAAATTGCGTTTCCCCATACTCCAAATGTGCAAGTAATATTTATAACACAGACAGACAATATACCAATAAGATAGACAATATACATTATTTAAAATATTCACAGTGTGCCAGACTGTAGTAAAATGTTGAGGTATGTTATTAAAGTGCAATAATAAAGGTGCAATATAGAAAAGTGCAAATAGCATACTGCAGACATTGAGTTAAAGTTAAATGTTCATGGAATTTTCTTGAGTGTGTTGAGTAATCTGATGGCCTGAGGTAAAAAGCTGTTTTTGAATCTGGTGGTTTTGCTCCGCATGCTGCGGTAGCGCTTGCCAGATGGTAGGAGAGTGAACAGTTTGTGTGCTGGGTGGGTGGTGTCTTTGATGATATTGGTTGCTCTCTTGTGACAGCGAGATGGGTATAAGTTCTGGATTGCAGGTTGGGGTGATCTGGTGATCTTCTCCGCTGTCCTCACCACTCTCTGTAGTGCCTTCTGGTCAGCAGCAGAGCAACTGCCATACCAGACTGAGAGATTGCTGGTAAGAATGCTCTCAATGGCACCCCTGTAGTTAGGCTTGTATTCACTGGAGTTTAGAAGGATGAGGGGGTATCTTATAGAAACATATAATATTATAAAAGGACTGGACAAGCTAGATGCAGGAAAAATGTACCCAATGTTGGGCGAGTCCAGAACCAAGGGCCACAGTCTTAGAATAAAGGGGAAGTCATTTAAGACTGAGGTGAGAAAAAAACTTTTTCACCCAGAGAGTTGTGAATTTATGGAATTCCCTGCCACAGAGGCCAAATCACTGGATGGATTTAAGAGAGAGTTAGATAGAGCTCTAGGTGCTAGTGGAGTCAAGGGATATGGGGAGAAGGCAGGCACGTGTTATTGATAGGGGATGGTCAGCCTTGATCGCAATGAATGGCGGTGCTGGCTCGAAGGGCCAAATAGCCTCCTCCTGCACCTATTTTCTATGTTTCTATGATCCATGTACCTGTCTAACTGCTTCTTAAATGTTGGGATGGTCCCTGCCTCAATTACCTCCTCTGGCAGCTCGTTCCATAAGCCAACTACCCTTTGTGTGAAAATTGGGTGAAAATGTATGCAGAGATTCTGCAAGAAAGCAAAAATAAATGTGTGTTAAATACACAATAAGCAAATGATTTGTTGCTGTACAGTGACGACAGTGTGCTCAATATTGTAATAGAAGAAATATGTCTGCCAATGTGAACAAGCAACATTTCAATGCACAGCATACCCTAATGCAATGTTAATTTGTTTCAGTGATGTTAACTGAGGAGCAAATGTTATTCCTGTGTGGGGTAATTCACTGGTGTAAATCAAATTTGCCACAGAAGGCAATGGAGGCCAAGTCAGTGGATATTTTTAAGGCAGAGATAGATAGATTCTTGATTAGTACAGGTGTCAGAGGTTATGGGTAGAAGGCAGGAGACTGGGGTGAGGAGGGAGAGATAGATCAGCCATGATTGGATGACCCAGGTTCGATCCCGACTACGGGTGCTGTCTGTACGGAGTTTGTACATTCTCCCCGTGACCAGGTGGGTTTTCTCCGAGATCTTCGGTTTCCTCCCACACTCCAAAGACGTACGGGTTTGTAGATTAATTGGCTTGGGTAAGTGTAAATTGCCCCTAGTTTGTGTAGGGTTAATGTGCGGGGACATGGTGGGCCGAAGGGCTTGTTTCCACGTTGTATCTCTCAACTAAACTGTCCCAATGGGCCTCATTCTGTGCTGAAAGGTAATCTGACATATCTGAGGGAACAGAGCAAGGTGTAAGGACAGGATAAAATGGCCACACGATATCATTCTTTACTCTGCAGCAACTTTCCCATTATCTCACACTAAGCTGCTGTCGACCTCAATGAAGATCGTTCTATTTTCCTGAGCCTTTATTTAGTTGCATGGAGATTTAAGTGCATGGAGAATGCTGTCACACAACTGATAATACATGCTGGCTGGAGTAAATGATGTTTAAATGCTGACAGTATTTTGTATCAGACACTAGTTTGGCACAAGATGCGTCCATGAAAGACAAAGGGGCCACGGGAAAGGGGTCTGGTCTTAATTAGATAACAACGACAAATACTTTGCAGCGTTCGAGGATTTCCTCCCTGTGACAAGTTGGAACGTACTTTCTGCCAATGTTTCTCTCTCTCTGTCTCTGTTTCTCTCTGGTTTTCTCTCTGTTTTTCTTCTCCTTTTTTCTCTCGCTCTTTTTCTTTTACTTTCTCTCTTTCTTTCTCTTGCTCCCTCTTTCTCCCATTTTCGCACTCTCTCTCTCTCAACCTCTCTCTCTTTCTCTCTCTTGCACTCTCCCTCCCTCTCCCCCTCGCAGACCTAACCAAGCAGGAATGATTTCCAAATGAATCATCTTATTCCTTATTGCTCATTTGCCCAGATTGAGTGGATGTGACATCGCATGTCTGTGGGGCAGCAGCATGTACATATTTTACTGTAACATTTGAGCCCTGAGGTTCTGCTTCAGAGAGACGCGATTTTTGGGCACGTTACATGTTGGACCAAGAGTCAATTCTTGAAAACTTTCGGTAATCCCTTCAAAATTGCTTTGCATGCTTTTCAGCAAAATAAAAAGAACAGCCCAAACTAATTAATCGTAGGGACGATGAGATGTTTGTCACTAATGGTACATTGAGTTTCATTGCGTTTGTTCTTGTAGCGTGGGTGTCAAGAGCTCTTGATTTTCCACCTGCATTTTCTGTAGTGTAACCCAGTGAAATATTCTAGGGATGGCCACAAATTGCTGAAATAACTCAGCGGGTCATAGAATCATAGAAACATAGAAAATAGGTGCAGGAGCAGGCCATCCGGCCCTTCGAGCCTGCACTGCCATTCAATATGATCATGGCTGATCACCCAACTCAGTATCCTGTACCTGCCTTCTCTCCATACCCCCTGATACCTTTAACCACAAGGGTCAGGCAGCATGTCAGGAGAAACATGAATAGGATCTCTCCAGGATGTTGCCTGACCCGCTGAGTTACTCCAGCACATTGCGCCTTTCTCTGGTATCAACCCGCATCTACAATTCAAAGTCAAAGTTAATTTTATTCATCACATGCACATTACATGCAGTGAAATTAATTTGCCAGCAGCGATGCGCTTAAAAGAACACACAATACACAATTTAACACAAACATCCACCACAGCATTCTTCACTGTGGTGGAAGGCAACAAAGTTCACAGGCAACAAACACACCTACGGACTTTTTATAAGGGGACAATCGAGAGCACATTGACCTACGGCATCACTTCCTGGTTCGGGAGCTGCAAGGCGTATGAAAGGCACCAACTAGACAGGATTGTGAAGACCGCCAGCAGGATTATTGATGCTCCACTCCCTTTCCTGCTGGACATATACAGGAAGAGATGTATCAGCAGAGCCATCTCCATCATCAAAGACCCCTACCACTCATCGCATGACATTTTCTCCATCCTGCCATCTGGGAAGAGGTACAGGAGCATTGGCTGCAAAACCAGCAGGATGCTCCTCAGCTTCTTCCCACAGGCTATAAGACTTTGCCCCCTGCCAAGTGTCGCGCACCAACCACCAACCTGGACACACTGCAGCAGAGCCACTGTTGTGCCGCTGCCGATCGGTGAAATACATGATACTCCACAGCTTGAGCAACGTTTTTTTTGTTTCCTCTGGGTATGTGAATACTCCAATACAATCGGCACTTTCCTCCTCCCTTGTTCACCCCCATGGTTGGGGGGTCACAGACCCCCGTAGTCCACCGCTACAGGTGGCCCTCGATGTACAGGCCCTCTTGTCGAGATGATCTAAACTCCGACATCGGGACGGTGAAATACACTCCGCAGCTTGGAGGTCCCGAATCGACACTTTCCTACCGGAGTCCACGGCTTCAAGATGTTATAAGCCGCAGGCCGTCGGTCAGAGCTCTTCTCCGGTGATCCCTAGAGAGGGATCCCAGGCTTCGGATGGTAAGTCCACGTCATGCCCGCGGCTAGAAGCTCCGCAGACCACATTCCCATGATGTCAACGACACCAGGCCAGCTTTCGGAGCACTCCTCTCTGACGACCCCCAGCGAGGGTTCTCCCGCTCCGCGATGGAAAGTCCACGCTGCGCATGCTGCCGATGCTCCGGGCCCGACTCCGGGAAAGGCTGCTCCAGAGATGGACCCCACCAAAAAAACTCCAAAAACATCAGGCAGACGCACTAACCTTGTTTCACTTTCCAAAGATGCTGCCTGACCTGCTGGAAGTTTCCTGCATTTAATGCTTGATACTGGAGATTCCTATCCAAAGACACGGTAGGAATATCTTTGCCAATGGATCAAGGAAAATGACTCACTGACTAAGGGGAATAGATAGGGTAAATGCACTTTTACCCAGGATAGTGGAATCAAGAACAAGAGGACATGTTTAAGGTGAGAGGGGAAAAATTTAATAGGAAACTGAAGGGTAACTTTTTCATACTAAGGGACGTTGAGTATATGGAATGATCTGCCAGAGGAGGTAGTTGGAGCAGGTATTGTCACAACATTTAAGGGACACTTGGACAGGTACACGGATAGGAAAGGTTGCAAAGGCTTTCTTTGTGGCGGCAATGGTAGACTTGCTGCCTTCGAACGCCATTGACTTGGCTTCGGTCCTGACTACGGGTGCTGTCTGTACGGAGTTTGTACGTTCTCTCTGTGACCGCGTGGATTTTCTCCAGGTGCTCCGGTTGCCTCCCACGCTCCAAAGACGCGCACGTGTGTAGAATACATTGGCTTGTTGTAAATTTAAAGCTGTAACGTTGTAAAATTGTCCCCAGTGTGTGTTAGTTAGTGCATGGGGTGATGGCTGGTCAACGTGGACTCGGTGTGCTGAAGGACTTGTTGCATGCTCTAAAGTCTAAAGGCTATGGACCAAACACAGGCAGGTGGGACTAGTGTGGTTGGCGTGGGCAAATTAGACCGAAGGGCCTTTTTCCATGCTATATGGACAATGGCTCTACGACACTTTGGCAAGAAACAGCTACAGATGAACAACACTGGGCCCGGCAGATTAGGGCAGCATGTTGGTGCAACGGTGGAGTTGTTGCCTTACAGTGCTTGCATCGCCGGAGACCCGGGTCCGATCCTGACTACGGGTGTGGTCTGTATGGAGTTTGTACATTCTCCCCATGCCCTGAGTGAGATCTTCGCTTTCCTCCCACGCTCCAATAACGTACAGGTTTGAAGGTTAATTGGCTTGTTTAAAGTGTTGATTATTCCTACTGCGTGCAGGATGGTGTTAATGTGTGGTGATCGCTGGTCGGCATGGACCTGGTGGGCCGAAGGGCCTGTTTCCACGCCCTATCTCTAAACAAAACAAAAATAAATTGCTGCCTTACAGCGCTTACAGCACCAGATACCCAGGTTCCATCCCGACTACGGGTGTTGTCTATATGGAATTTGTACGTTCTCCCCATGACTTGCGTGGGTTTTCTCCGAGATCTTCAGTTTCTTCCCACACTCCAAAGACCTACTGGTTTGTAGGTTAATTGGCTTGGTAAGGGTAAAAATTGTATCTAGCGTGTGTAGGATAGCATTACTGTGTGGGGATCGCTGGTCGGCGCGGACCCGTTGGGCCGAAGGGCCTGTTTCCGCGCAGTATCTCTAAACAAAACTAAACTAGACAGGTTTTGAAGTGCCGGCAGACCCCCGGCTCCACATCATACACAAGAACTGGATCTCTGCGGCTCAGCGGACTGTGAGCTCAGTGCGTTGCTTGCATGCATTTTGATCTTCGAACATTCTTGCCTGCGATTCCCACATATCAAGAACTTTATGTTAAAGAGGCAATCAATAATTGGCACAAATCACTCTGAGATTTGGATCGGAAAAGTGTTTGCTCTCTAAATAGAAATGAAATAAAATCATTTTTTGTTTAAATCCATTGCCAAGGTTCAAAGTACTCTTTGGATTTAAAAGCGTAATAGGAATAATCAAAGCATGGCATGAGCCCATGCCAAAGGTCAAGCCTGCGTTCTTTGTCAGGGGAATGATCATCATGCAGAGGCGGCACATAACAGTGAAGAAATAAATAACTTTCTTACACTCCCGAGACCTCAAGCATCAAGAGTATACAGTGTATAATTGTCACCTGGGATGGTTGCAGGGAGTTTCTACTGCAGTTGTACAGGGTCTTGGTCAGACCACAACTGGAGTTCTTACTTACTGTAGCTGTAAACACAGTACTCAATGGATACAAGGACGAGTCGCACCCTGGCCATTCCCTCTTCAGCCCTCTCCCATTAGGCAAGAGGTATAGAAGTGTGAAAACGCACACCTCCAGATTCTGGGACAGTTTCTTCCCAGTTGTTATCAGGCATCTGAATCATCCTGCCACAACCAGAGAGCAGTGTAGAACTACTATCCACCTCATTCATGACCCTTGGACTATCCTTGATCGGACTTTGCTGGCTTTACCTCACACTTAACGTTATTCCCTGATCATGTATCTATCTATACACTGTAAATGTCTTGTTGTGATCATGTATTGTCTTTCCGCTGACTGGATAGCACGCAACAAAACCTTTTCACTGTACCTCGGTACATGTGACAATAAACTAAGCTAAACGGACTAAATAAATAATTTTTAAAAGTTCAATAAATAAACAAAAAATATCATTAGTGCAAAGCAGGACAAAACCCCGAAGTTCCAAGTGCAACCAAGACTGTGTATAAGACCATGAGAGGGATCGATAGGGTAAATACATCCAGAGTAGGGGAATCGAGAACCAGAGGGCAAAGGTTTAAGGTTAGGGGGAAACTATTTAGTAGGAAGGTGAGGGGCAACCTTTTCACAGAGGTATATGGATCGAGCTGCCAGAGGAGGTAGTTGAGGCAGGGACTATCACAAGATTTAATAAACATTTTGACAGGTACATGGATAGGATAGGTTTGTAGGGATATTGACCAACTGCAGGCACGAGGGACTAGTGTAGATGGGACTTGCTGGTTGGTTTGGGCAAGCCTAATGCCCCTGTCCCACTTCGGAAACCTGAACGGAAACCTCTGGAGACTTTGCGCCCCACCCAAGGTTTCCGTGCGGTTCCCGGAGGTTGCAGGTAGTTGCTGGAGGATGCAGGTAGTGGAAGCAGGTAGGGAGACTGATAAAAACCTCCGGGAACCGCACGGAAACCTTGGCAAAGTCTCCAGAGGTTTCCGTTCAGGTTTCCTAAGTGGGACATGGACATTATACAGCTCGTTGTTCGAAGTTAGAGAGTCATACAGCATGGAAACAGGCCCTTGAATAAATCTCGATGTCTCTTAAGTATAGTGATTTTATGTGATTTCACCTCTCTCAGGAAGTGTGTTCCAGATATCAGTTATTCTCAATATAAGAAACTTTCCCCGCAAATACCCTCCCTTTCACCTTAAAACCATATCCTCTTGTTTGTGTTATCCCACCACAAAACAAATTACGACCACTACTCTATCTAGGCCTCTTATAACCTTTAAATTCCTTGCTTCACATAAAACATGGTGGCACAGCGGTAGAGTTGCGGCCTGACAGCGCCAGAGACCCGGGTTTGATCCTGACTAAGTCTGTTCTCCCGGTGACCACGTGGGTTTTTCCCGGGTGATCCGGTTTCCTCCCACACTCCAAAGACGCTCTAAATGGTGTCAAGGGTTATGGGGAGAAAGCAGGAGAATGGGGTTGAGAGGGAAAGATAGATCAGCCATGATTGAATGGTGGAGTAAACTTGATGGGCCGAATGACCTTATTCTGCTCCTAGAACTCATGAAATGTAAAATTCTATCAACTCCCAACCTCCTGTTTGAAGAACTGCTCCAATTCCTTATAGCAACTCACATCAGCTGACATCTTAGAGGCCAGTAGCTGAACCAAAGTGGCAATGGTGAATGTCACTCACAACCAAGCACCTGGGAGTTAACCTGATGTGTGTATGTATATATATATATATATATGTTGCCTATGTTGGAGGCTTTAGTCACGAGGAGTCTTCTGTAGGTTAATTTGGTTTCGGTACAAAAATAGAAACATTTTCCCTCGTGTGTTGGATGATGTATGGTGCATGGTGATCATTGGTCAGCACAGCCTCGGTGGGACGAAGGGCCTGTTTCCGCTCTGTATCTCTAAACTAAACTAAACTAAACTAAACTAAACTAAACTAAGCCTCTTTCAGGACAAGGGAAAACAAACTTACCTTCGCAATTTTCTCCTCGTAACTAAAGCCTCCAACATAGGCAACATATCTATATATATATATATATATATATATATATATATATATATATATATACACATACACACATCAGGTTAACTCCCAGGTGCTTGGTTGTGAGTGACATTCACCATTGCCACTTTGGTTCAGCTACTGGCCTCTAAGATGTCAGCTGATGTGAGTTGCTATAAGGAATTGGAGCAGTTCTTCAAACAGGAGGTTGGGAGTTGATAGAATTTTACATTTCATGAGTTCTAGGAGCAGAATAAGGTCATTCGGCCCATCAAGTTTACTCCACCATTCAATCATGGCTGATCTATCTTTCCCTCTCAACCCCATTCTCCTGCTTTCTCCCCATAACCCTTGACACCATTTAGAAAGCCATTTAGAACGGAGACGAGGAAACACTTTTTCTCACTGAGAGTGGTGAGTCTGTGGCATTCTCTACCTCAGAGGGCGGTGGAGGCGGGTTCTCTGGATGCTTTCAAGAGAGAGCTAGATAGGGCTCTTAAAAATAGCGGAGTCAGGGGATATGGGGAGAAGGCAGGAACGGGGTACTGATTGGGGATGATCAGCCATGATCACATTGAATGGCGGTGCTGGCTCGAAGGGGCAAATGGCCTAGTCCTGCACCTATTGTCTACTGTCTGTTGACACCCTTACTAATCTAAAATCTGAGAATCTCCACCTTAAAAATATCCATTGACTTGACCTCCACAGCTGTCTGTGTCAATGAATTCCACAGATTCTAACTAAAGACATTTTTCCTCATCTCCTTTCTAAAGGTACGTCCTTTTATTCTGAGGCTGTGCCCTCTGCTCCTAGACTCTCCCACTAGTGGAAACATCCTCTCCACATGCATTCTATCCAGGCCTTTCACTATTTGGTAAGTTTCAATGAGGCCACCTCTCATCCTTCTGAGCTCCAGCGAGCAGAGACCCAGCGCCTTCAAACACTTGCCATATGTTAACCCAATCATTCCTGGGATCATTCTCGTAAACCTCCTCTGGGCCCTCTCAAGCGACAGCACATCCTTCCTCAGATATGCGTCCCAAACTCTGCTCACAAGAGAGAATGGATATTTTTGCAGGCTGTCTCGACACTTGTCGGACGTCACTGTGCCATCAATTCATGACTTCCTGACCAAGGCAATTTTCTCAAAGGCCACCACCTCTGCCCCATATTCGTAAGGTTCAAGTCTCGACTGCCGGACCACCGCCCCTCGGAGCGGGAGGGCAGTGAGGAACAAGACCACAGAAGGAATGGGGGGAAAGAAAGAGTACAAATTCACGTGGAATCGGGCAGAAGTGTCCCGAGTGGCTGTGGAAACTCTGCAAGTTGGTTGCTCACTAGGCGTTTTGTGCCAGTGAGATGTTGGAGTGGCTGTTGAATTATTAATGAATGAGGCATGCTGAGAAATACTTCTGTGTCAACACTGATAGAGCGGGGAATGGAACGAGTAGGTTTCTCAACAGATGGTCCTCATTTTTTGCCATTATGTGGCTTTGAGTTCATGTCTGTCTACAGTATTTAGCACGCCATGCTGATCCCTGGTTGCACAATGGTTAGAATCCTAAGTAATGCCTGTGGCTACGATGCAGTCGTGAGTTTTTCCTTCGCCTTCGAAAGCCTCCGCTGTTAAAGTGGCATTTTACCGGGAAGCATTGCCTTCTCTACCCCGTCTCCAAACCCCTGGCACCAACATCGCCGCGGTGAAAAGAGAGCGAGCCAGAGCTGGAAAGAGGGAGGGAGGAAGGAAGGACGGGCGGAGGAAAGGAAAGGGGAGGCGAGGGGAAGGGAAGGAGAGGGAGTGAAGGAGGAAATGAAAGAAGGGCGGACGGGGCAATGAAGGGGGGGGGGGGTTGCGAAAGGAAGAAACAGGGATGGGGAAAGAGGCATAGAAACGGAAAAAGGAAAGAGGGGGAAGGGAAGCCAAAAGAATGGGGTAAGAGAGGTTGGAAGACTGGAAGGAGAGAAGGGAGACAAGGGAGAGAAGTAGGAAAGGGGAAGAAAGATAGAGAGAAGGGAAGGGGGGGGGGGGGGAGAAAGGAGGAAATCTTGCTTCCAAATTCAACTGTTCCACTACTCACCCTGCTAGAATTTCAATCTTTACTCCCCCCCCCCCCCCCCCGAGTCTAGATTTACCTATAACTTTGCTACACACCCCCATCCCGTTGCTCACATTACTCTGCCAGCCTTCAACAGCATTACAAGCCTCACTATCTCACGAGCTCTATCTATCTCACGTTAGTATCCCAAATGCCCCTTAGGTTTTGGAATATGGGACATTCGTTACATGGGATTACATTGTTCTACTGAATTGCATTGGGGCGCGGAGGCACACACACCGGTAGAGCTGCTGCCTTCCAGCGCCAGGTACCTGAGGTTCGATTCTGACCAAGGGGTGCTGTCTGTGCGGAGTCTGTACGTTCTCCCTGTGACTGCATGTGTTTCCCCCAGGGTGTTCTGCTTTCCTCCCACACTCCAAAGAGTCAAGAGAGTCAAGAGTGTTTTATTGTCATACTGTATGGCCCAGATGGAACAATGAAATTCTTACTTGCAGCAGCACAACAGAATATATAAACTTAATACACTGTAAACAATATAATAAACAAGAGAGGAAACAAAGTTCAGTGCGCACACACACACACACACACACACACACACACACACACACACACACACACACACACACACACACACACACACACACACACACACACACACACACACACACACACACACACACACACACACACACACACACACACACACACACACACACACACACACACACACACAAACCACACATATTTGTGCACAGTATACATATACACACATATACAGTGTGTGCACATATACACATATATATATAGATCATATGTATAGATCATATATATATATATAAATACATAAATATACACATATATATATATAAAGATACGCACATCTATATATTAATGAAATGTATACACATATATACACATATATATATATATATGATCTATATATATATGTATATATGCACACATTGTACTTTTTAAAATATATATATACACACACACATATATGGACACAGAAAACAGACAATAATAGTGCAATAATAACAATAATGACAAGATGTGCAGGTTTGTAGGTTAATAGGTTTCTGTAAATTGTAGATTGTTCCTGGTGTGTAAGTTAGTGCTAGCATACGGGGTGATCACTGATCGGTACAGACTCGTTGGGCCGAAGGGCCTGTTTCCATGCCGTAAGGCTAAAGATTTCACTTTGCCATGCGTTCATGTATTTCATAATGGGTCACTTTTCTCATTGGGCACTGATTTGAACTCTGGGAGAGTGATGTGCCATTGGAACTCGGACCTTTTGGATAAAATGGACCCTCCTATCTCCCAACAGGTCATAAACCACGACCCTGATCAAGAACTAGCCTATGAATTAAAGGACGCTCTTCTTGAAAGGAGGTGAGGAGGAATCTCTTTAGTCAGAGGGTAGATAATCTGTGGACCTCATTGTCACAGAAGGCTGTGGAAAACAAGTCAGTGGATATTTTTAAGGGAGAGAGACAAATTCTTGATTAGAACGGGTGTCAAGGGTTATGGAGAGAAGGCAGGAAAATGGGAATCGGAGACAGAGATCAGCCATGATTGAATGGCAGAGTGGACTCGATGGGCCGAATGGCCTAATTCCACTCCTATAACTTATGTGCCATAAAAAATATTTGAACAGGAAGCATCACACCATGGATGGTAACAGCTCCATCCAAGACCAAGTTGTGGATGCAGTGCAGTGCAGACCATCATACAAACCAATGGCCTTTCCACTCACTCCATCTACACTTCACACTGCCTCGGCAGGGCCACCAGCATAATCAAGGACCAGTCTCACCATGGTCACTCCTTCTTCTCCCCTCTCCCATCAGACAAGTGGTACAGAAGTGTGAAATCACACACCTCCAGATGCACAGCCAACTTCTTTCCAGCTGTCATCAGGCAACTGAACCATCCTATCAACAACTATAGAGCGGTCCTGAGCTACTGCTGTATCTAGCTAATTGGAGACCCTCAGACTATCTTTAACCAGGCTCTACCTTGCACTAAATGTTCAAGAAGGAACTGCAGATGCTGGAAAATCAAAGGTAGAGAAAATTGCTGGAGAAACTCAGCGGGTGCAGCAGCATCTATGGAGCGAAGAAAATAGGCAACGTTTCGGGCCAAAACCCTTCTTCAGACTGATGCAGGGTTGGGGGGCGGGAAGAAGAAAGGAAGAGGAGGAGTCAGAGGGCTGAGGGAGAGCTGAGAAGGGGAGGAGACAGCAAGGGCTACCGGAAATTGGAGAAGTCAATGTTCAGGCCACCAGGATGCAGACTGCCCAAGCGGAATATGAAGTGTTGCTCCTCCAGTTTCCGGTGGTGCTCACTCTGGCCATGGAGGAGACCCAGGACAGAAAGGTCGGATTCGGAATGGGAGGGGGAGTTGAAGTGCTGAGCCACAGGGAGATCAGGTTGGTTAATGCAGAGGTGTTCGGCGAAACGATCGCCAAGCCTACGCTTGGTCTCACCAATGTAGATCAGTTGACATCTAGAGCAGCGGATGGAGGTGGTGCAGGTAAACCTCTGTCGCACCTGGAACGACTGCTTGGGTCCAGAGGTTTACCTGCACCTCCTCCCATTTACCAACTCCCCCTCCCACTCCAAATTGCCTATTTCCTTCGCTCCATAGATGCTGCCGCACCCGCTGAGTTTCTCCAGCAATTTTGTCTACCTTCTACATTGCACTATATGCTATTCTCTTTATCCTGTAACTGTACACTGTGGACGGCTTGATTGTAATCATGTATAGTCTTTCCGCTGACTGGATGGTACGCAACAAAAAGTTTTTCACTGTACCTCGGTGCACATGACAATAAACTAAACTAACACTAAAGATTTCCCCTTCAGTCAACATCTGTATAAACTGTACAACATGGCACTGCTATTGTGGGAACTTACTATGAATATAAATAAGAAGCCGCATTCCTTATGCCAAAGGTCCAGACCCAAAAAGTCAGCTATCCACATTCTCCAGAGATGCTGCCTGACCCGCTGAGTTACTCCAGCACTTTGTGTCTTTGTTTTTCCTTGTGTTGCTGCGTGCTATATTGTTGGCAGCCTGGGGTCTCCTGAGATCACTAACAACTATGCTGTAAAGAATAAAACACAAAATGTTTTGCAAGAGAACATCACAAATCCACCACTGCCAAATATCTTATCAGTGGTCCTTCTATGAAGGGAGGCCATGGTGAATATTGAATATAGAACATAGAATAGTACAAGATAAACACAAAATGCTGGAGTAACTCAGTGGGATAGGCAGCATCTTTGGAGACTGAAGAAGGGTCTTGACCGGAAATGTCACCCATTCCTTCTCTCTGGGGATGCTGCCTGTCCTGCTGAGATAAGGGGCTGTCCCACTTGGGCGACCTATTCTGCAGTTCTGTCACTGGCCGTGTGCGGAACTTTGGCGCCTTTGAGGGGGGGGGGATATTTTCTCGGGCTGCTACCTGATGCTGAATAATCGTCCTGACTGCCGTTCTCGGAATAAAAAATAAAAAAAGCGGGATAGTTAAATCGCTAGAGTAAAATAAAAACGCGACTTCTAACGCCGTCAACGCAGGCAACGGAACAGACCTCCCGTACGGAACAAAACATAAGGTAAGTCGTTTATTTTACATGTAAACTTGCTTCTTAGGATTACTTTAATCAAAATTTCATCAGCGAAAAGATGATTATGACCCCATATGAACCGGCAGTGTTTTTCCTGCTGATATGGGGTTTAAATTCACTGCAACCGCAATGTTCCAAACGATCGCGTTCCACAAAATCTCACTCGCAAGATGATTTAAATGGCCATTAATTTACGTGAATTAAACACTAAATTCCTTCCATATGGCCTATAAATTCATGACAATGAGATTAAAAAATCATGTTATATTGTGAATTCTTGTGTGATTGTTATTTGGACACTTAGGCTATTTAACCTTTTCTTAAGAAACGGATAGATGTTTAGATCTAGTAATTGAATTTTGTAATTAGCTACGATTAGGTAACTAACTAATTATATGCTTTAATTTCAGGTCATCCAAGTAAGATTGTTTCATATTTGATTCAGAATGCTGCAATCTATAATATCTGAAAATTTCATTCAGTTCTCTTAATTTTTAAGAAAGTTATGGGCTTTTGACTGTACTCGATCACAGCTTTTGAGTTAAGTCAATGGAAAAGCAATAGGGAACAAGATGCTAATTTCAGAGTGTGAAAATGGCCATAACCTTTTTAATACTGAAGATATGAAAGTGAATTAGGTGTCAAATTAAACTTATTGTTATGCTTTATCTGATGGGATAAATTGCAGACTTGATTTTTTAAATTTCAAAATTTTGTAACGTTGCTATAATCTGCGAGTTTAGAAGAGTGTCTTCGATCTTCAAACTCACAGCATGGTCGACGTGTGGTCCTAGGAAGTCCTATGAGGTCGCTGGAACTCTCCTTCATGCTTGAGGGAAGTTCCCAAATACTCGTGGCCTCAGCTAGGTCGGGGGATATTTTTCAGCATGTTGAAAAGTTTTCCGCAAGTAAAATTTGGTCAGCATGGTTCTTTTTAACTCGTAGTGCAGTGGAGTGGGGTTGCTATTTAGTTACAGGCAGTCGAGGGCAGCCGTAGGCCATCTCCTTCGCTGACCGGGCATTTTGATTGGCTCATTGGACCAAGGAAGACCTACTGGTAGGTAAAATGTCCGCTAAACTTCATTATACTTCTTAAAAGTGGCTCCATGCCTTAAAAAAAAAAATTGGCCCTTGTGTATGTAGGATAGTGTTAATGTGTGGGGGTCACTGATCGGTGCGTACTTGGTGGGCTGAAGGGCCTGTTTCCGCGCTGTATCTCTAAACTAAACTAAACTATATCTCCTGAGGTTTGTCTGAGTATTCGGTGACACGCCCAAATCTATTTAAGCTTCTAAGAAAGTAAAGACATTGGGCACCTGATGAGTAATGGAGAGGGCTCGAAGGGCTTAGTTCTTTTGTCTGACTCCTAATTCTTTTGGATTTATATACAGGGCAGGACAGCATGCAGTGGCAGAGTTACTGCCTTACAGTGCCATAGACTTGGGTTCCATCCTGACTATGGGTGCTGGCTGTACAGAGTTTGTACATTAACCCCCCGTAGCCTGGCGTGGGTTTTCCCCGGGAGCCCTGGTTTCCTCTCACATTCCAAACACGTACAGGTTTGGTGAGCTAATTGGCCTGGTATCATTGTAAATTGTCCCTTGTGTGTGTAGGATAGTGTTAGGATAGTGTGTGCGGGCACTGCTGGTCAGTAAGGACTCAGTGGGCCGAATGGCCTGTTTCTGTGATGTATCTCTAAACTAAACCAAAACTAATATTCGCAGCCCAAATGTGGCAATGTAACTGGCTTTAATTCCACATTGTGGGGAGCACAGTGAAAGCAGGTAGTGACCCTGTTCCTGAAGGCCTAGTTGGAGTGGATATGGAAAGAATGTTTCCACTTGTGAGAGAGTCTCGGACCAGAGGGCGCAGCCTCAGAATAAAAGAACATAACCTTTATGTCCCTGGTGTGTGTAGGGTAGTGTTGGAGTGCGGGGATCGCTGGTCAGCACGGACTCGGTGGGCCGAATGGCCTGTTTCCACGCTGTATCTCTAAACTAAACTAAGAATTGACTTGTCTGCACTTATTAACATGTTTTTGATGCCCTGTCAGTATAATCCTCGGCATCTCTCCCAGCCTTAGTTTGACATTTACATTCAGGGAGCTTGGAGATCATTTAGCCTCCACTGAGGAAATCTACCTGAACCTGTACAGGTTCTTGACACAATTATTCAAGCAGAATGAAGTCCTGAGGAGACGGAGGAAATTTGCCACGTTTCCAATGTTTCTCACTAACTTCCAAGAATGCGCTGTAGAAAGCATACCTAATGCATCGCTACTTGGTTTGGGAACAGCACTGCCCAAAACCTCAGAGAGTTCTGGATGTAGCCCAGTCCATCACACAGGTCAGACTCCCCACCATTGACTCCATCTGCACTTCACGCTGCCTCTCAGAAAAGCAGCCAACATAATCAAAGGTTTAAGAAGGAACTACAGATGCTGGAAAATCGAAGGTACACAAAAATGCTGGAGAAACTCATCGGGTGAGGCAGCAACTATGGAGCGAAGGAAATAGGCAACGTTTCGGGCCGAAACCCTGAAGGGTTTCGACCCGAAACGTTGCCTATTTCCTTCGCTCCACAGATGCTGCCTCACCAGCTGAGTTTCTCCAGCATTTTTGTCTACCTATAATCAAAGACTTGTCCCACCCCAGTCATTTCTTTAGTCAGAGGTTAATGAACCTGTGGGATTCTTTGCCACAGAAGGCTGTAGAGGCCAAACCAGTGGATATTTTAAAGGCAGAGATAGATAGATTCCTGATTAGTACAGGTTATAGAGGCTATGGGGAGAAGGCAGGAGAATGGGGTTAGGAGGGAGAGATAGATCAGCCATGATTGAATGGCAGAGTAGACCTGATGGGCCGAATGGCCTAATTCTACTCCTATTTCTTATGACAGTCCATTTTCTCCCTGCTCATCCGGCAGAAGGTACAGAAGCTTGAAAGCACACACCACCAGACTCAGGAACATTTTCTTCCCATCTGTTATCAGGCTTCTGAATTGCCCTTCCATTAGCTAGGGCACTGCCCAATCCAACGCAAAACTCGTACATTGGACCTTGTCTATGGAACTGGTGCGCTACAATGCTGAGAACTATATTCTGCACTCTGTATCTTCCCCTTTGCACTACCTCTTGTACTCCAGTTTGACCTGGTTGCATTTATGTATAGTATAACTGATCTGATCAGATAGCATGCAAAACTAAACTTTTCACTATACCTCGATACACACGACAATAATAAAATCAAACCTAAACCAAAATCTAATGCAAACTACCAGAAACCACATGAAAAGCTATTCCCGAAACAACGTCAGTGTTTCTACCATGCACTAGGATTGAAGGCTAACTAGGCGTATTGGGTAGGTGGCATTAGCTCATTGATGTGGTGCTATACAATGTCCCACACAGAGCACCAAAGGGCTATTTCTATTGAAGTGCAGTCTCTGTTGTAGAAAATTAATAATCCTCGAAGAATGACTGAGTAACCCACTTCAGTAACAGTGGTTCAAGGATAACATCGGCCCACAAACCAGTGTGAACTGCCAGCTCTTCTTCAATGTAGTTGCACGGGATCATTTATGCATACTTGTTCAGACTGAACAGGCAACTTATACTGACTCATACTGACTCAGACTGAACAGGCAATTTCTGCAGTGTAATTCTCCATGAACATTAACTCATGTTGCCTGTTCAACTCCCAACTGCACAACCTTCTGAATTCGAGGTGAAAGGAGTGCTTGATGAGGCTTACAGCTGGCGTAGTGCAACGGAGTTAAATACTCCAAGAAAATAGTGGGCTTGCAAATTAGTGGTAAACACTGCCCAGTCCATCATCGGCTCTGACCTTCTTTCCATCGAGGGGATTTATCGCAGTCGCTGCCTCAAAAAGGCTGGCAGTATCATCAAAGACCCTCTCCATCCTGGCCACACACTCATCTCCCTGCTACCTTCAGGCAGGAGGTACAAGAGCCTGAAGACTGCAACAACCAGGTTCAGGAATAGTTACTTCCCCACAGTCCATCAGGCTATTAAACCTGGCTCGGACAAAACTCTGATCATTAATAGCCCATTATCTGTTATTTGCACTTTATCGGTCTATTTATTAATGTGTGTATATATTTATATTATGGTATATGGACACACTGATCTGTTTTGTAGTAAATGCCTACTATGTTCTGTGTGCTGAAGCAAAGCAAGAATTTCATTGTCCTATCAGGGACACATGACAATAAACTCACTTGAACTTCTCCACTTGAACAATGCGGGCTGTAGATATTCCATTCTGTTTTTCACACAGAGAGTGGTGAATCTCTGGAACTCTCTGCCACAGAGGGTAGTTGGGGCCAGTTCATTGGCTATATTTAAGAGGGAGTTAGATGTGGCCCTTGTGGCTAAGGGGATCAGGGGGTATGGAGAGAAGGCAGGTACGGGATACTGAGTTGGATGATCAGCCATGATCATATTGAATGGCGGTGCAGGCTCGAAGGGCCGAATGGCCTACTCCTGCACCTAATTTCTATGTTTCTATGTTTCTATGAACATAGCATATCTAGAATGCAGGCCTGCGACATCGACCAGCAATCGCCCCTTATACTAGCTCTAACCTCCACACTGCGGACAATTTACAATGTTACCAAAGCCAATTAATTAACCTGAAAACCTGTACGTCTTTGGAGCGTGGGGGGAAAGCTCCAGCACCTGGGGAAAACCCACGCAGGTCACGAGGAGAACGCACAAACTCCGTACAGACGGCACCCATAGTCAAGATAGAACCCAGGTCTCTGGTGCTGTCAGGCAGCAACTCTACCGCTGAGCCAACCATCAAGTTTAGTCTGAGTTTTAATTTAAGTCTACGTTTAAGTTATAGTGTTACGTTTTAGTTTACGTTTAGTATTGTCACATGGATGAGGTACAGTGATAGAAAAAAGACTATACATGAATAAAATCATGCCGTCCACAGTACAAAAGACTTACTGGCATCATTGGAATAGACATGGAACAAAGCTTTCTGCACTTTATCCCAGCAATGTGTCTCAGCCCCAGTAAACCCTTGGGATTGCAAGTGCATCACATCAGTTTTCATCACCCACATTTAATCAGGCTGAGTGAGATTGCCTGTTTAAAGTTAATAGGCGCCATGTTAAAGACTTACTGGCCACAGTGGAATGTTAATAGGTAGGAAATTGATTGGAACCACCAAATAAATTCCTTCGCAAGTATTACATCCAGCTGAGAAGACAAACCATTCACCTTCACCGAAAGCCCAGGAGTAAAAGCACAAACCAAGGACTAAAGGAGAATCTTGTGACAAAGTACTGATGCTGGGAAGTTGCTCTGGGCAAAGAGAGAGGATTTAACTAAACACGTAGTTTCCTACTTCCTGTAAAATACCAGCATTATTTAACAGCATTACAGAAAGAGGCCATTCAGCCCATTCGGCCTATTCATGTCATCTCCATCCCATTCGTCCCCTCCTTATTTAGTCCCTCTCATCTCCTGTCACATACTCTCCTCCACCGAGCGGAGCTGGTCCTTACCCTTAATAACTTTTTGTTTGACTCCTCCCATTTCCTCCAAATACAAGGCGTAGCTATGGGCAGGCGCATGGGCCCCAGCTATTCCTGCCTCTTTGTAGGGTACCTCGAACAATCCTTGTTCGAGACATACCAGGGTCCCATCCCCGACCTCTACCTCTGCTACATCGATGATTGCATTGGTGCCATCTCCTGCACCCACACACAACTCACTGACTTCATCAACTTCGCCATTAACTTCCATCCGGCACTCAAATACACCTGGACCATTTCCGACACTTCCCTACCATTTCTTGACCTCACTATCTCCATCGCAGGTGATAGACTTCTGACTGACATGCACTATAAACCCACTGACTCCCATGGCTATCTAGACTACACCCTGCTTCCTGTAAGGACTCCATCCCCTACTCCCAATTCCTCCGTCTACGCCGCATCTGCTCCCAGGATGAGGCGTTCCACACCAGGGCATCGGAAATGTCCTCATGAGGGTTCCACTCTTCTACCATAGATGAGGCTCTCACCAGGGTCTCTTCAATACCCCGCAACACCGCTCTCTCTCCTCATCCCCCCACTCGGAACAAGGGCAGAGTCCCCTTAGTCCTCACCTTCCACCCCACTAGCCGACACATACAACAAATAGTCCTCCATCATTTTCGTCACCTTCAAAGTGACCCCGCCACTCGCCACATCTTTCCATCTCCCCCCCTGTCTGCTTTCCGCAAAGACCGCTCCCTCCGTAACTCCCTGGTCAATTCTTCCCTTCCCAGCCGCACCACCCCCTCCCCGGGCACTTTCCCTTGCAACCGCAGGAGATGCTACACGTGTCGCTTTACCTCCCCCCTCGACTACATTCAAGGATCCAAGCAGTCGTTCCAGGTGCGACAGAGGTTCACCTGCACCTCCTCCAACCTCATCTATTGCATCCGCTGCTCTAGATGTCAGGCTTTGGACTTTAGCAACTGGAAACAGCTATTCGCCACTAAGCTTCCCCAGCGATCCCCCCCTCCCCCCAACAACTACAATCAGTCTCCCCCTCTACATTGGGGACCTGGGGTGGAGGGTATTGCACCGAGGTGTTCCCTGCAACCTGTTTCTCTCGCGGTTCACAGACTCGCCAGCCGCCTGCCACTGTTGCGGGCTGGAAGAGTCTGTGTACCACGTGTACAGGGAGTGTGTGAGGCTGCAGCCACTGTTTGAATACCTAAAGGGGCTGCTCCTTGTCTTCTGGCTGCATTTTTCACCCACCATCCTCATCTTTGGACACCCTGTGCGTTGGGGAGAGGGTCGGGCTGAAGATGTCCTGATTGGGTTGCTCCTGGGCCTGGCCAAGCTGGCCATCAGCGGGTCACGGCGCCAGGCGGTGGAGGACTCTGCCCGAGCCGTCTGCCTGCCCCTTCTCCGGGGTTACGTCCGTGCCCGGGTGGGGTTAGAAAGGGAATACGCCCTGTCCACGTGCACCCTGAGGGAGTTCCGGGACCGCTGGGCACCGCACGGTGTTGAATGTATCCTCAATAAGGATTGTAACATCGTTGTATTGTTGTTTGTTATGGATATATGTTTGTATTGCATTATGGTGGTGGGTTCTGGTTTGTTTTATTGTAGGTGTAAATATTATTTTTTAACAATTGAATACATTTTATGATTTAAAAAAAACAACTACAATCAGAAGAAGGGTCCCAACCCAAATCATCACCGATCCTTGTCCTCTAGAGATGCTGGAAGATGCACAAAATGCTGGAGTAATAGAAACATAGAAAATAGGTGCAGGAGTAGGCCATTCGGCCCTTCGAGCCTGCACCGCCATTCAATATGATCATGGCTGATCATCCAACTCAGTATCCTGAGTTGTATCAGTATCCTACCCTTCTCTCCATACCCCCTGATCCCTTTAGCCACAAGGGCCACATCTAACTCCCTCTTAAATATAGCCAATGAACTGGCCTCAACTACCTTATGTGGCAGAGAATTCCGCAGATTCACCACTCTCTGTGTGAAAAATCTCGGTCCTAAAAATTTTTTCCTTAAACTGTGACCCCTTGCTCTGGACTTCCCCAACATCGGGAACAATCTTCCTGCATCTAGCTTGTCCAACCCCTTAAGAATTTTGTAAGTTTCTATAAGATCCCCCTCAATCTTCTAAATTCGAGCGAGTACAAGCCGAGTCTATCCAGTCTTTCTTCATATGAAAGTCCTGACATCCCAGTATTTCAGGTGTAAATTATCTTCCACCTACCTCACCTGCTCCGATTTTTTTGTTGTTGTGAGTTGTAAGGTGTGGCAGTAGGAGTGGTTCCATTGCACAGCGGCCTTGAAAGACAGAGTGAGCCTGTGATCATTGTTGTCACAGTGGGGAAATATATACTCAAAGGTCAGTGTGAGTAATTGCTATGGATTGCTATGGATGGCTGCTTAGTAATTTAGAAGACTATTTCCCAGCATTTCCCAAAAGGTTTATAACGTTAATGGCAGTATAACTTCATTTTTATATGTGTGTGCACACATTTTATGAATGAACCAAAATCAATGGAAACCTGATTTCAGAAAAGAACCATGCAGGCACTGTTAAATCTATACACAATTCGAGGCACTGAGCTATAGGGAAAGGTTGGGCAGGCCAGGATTTCATTGTGTAGTTTAGTTTAGAGATATAGCTGGGAAAAAGTCCCTTTGGCCCACTGAGTCCACTCGGTCACAACCAGCGATCACCCCGTACACAAGCACTATCCCACACACTAGGTACAATTTACAATTTTACCAAAGCCAATTAATCTACAAACCTGTAAGTCTTTGGAAACATAGAAACATAGAAAATAGGTGCAGGAGTAGGCCATTCGGCCCTTCGAGCCTGCACCGCCATTCAATATGATCATGGCTGATCATCCAAATCAAATCCCATACCTGCCTTCTCTCCATACCCCCTGATCCCTTTAGCCACAAGGGCCACATCTAAATCCCTCTTAAATCCAGCCAATGAACTGGCCTCAACTACCTTATGTGGCAGAGAATTCCAGAGATTCACCACTCTCTGTGTGAAAAATCTCAGTCCTAAAAGATTTCCCCATTTTCCTTAAACTGTGACCCCTTGTTCTGGACTTCCCCAACATCGGAAACAATCTTCCTGCATCTAGCCTGTCCAACCCCTTAAGAATTTTGTAAGTTTCTATAAGATCCCCCTCAATCTTCTAAATTCGACCTGCCTTCTCTCCATACCCCCTGATCCCTTTAGCCTCAAGGGCCACACCTAAATCCCTCTTAAATCCAGCCAATGAACTGGCCTCAACTACCTTCCGTGGCAGAGAATTCCACATATTCACCACTCTCTGTGTAAAAAATGATTTTCTCATCTCGGTCCTAAAAGACTTCCCTCTTATCCTTAAACTGTGTCCCCTTGTTCTGGACTTCCCCAACATCGGGAATAATCTTCCTGCATCTAGCCTGTCCAACCCCCTAAGAGTGTGGGAGGAAACTGGAGCACCCGGAGAAAACCCACGCGGTCACAGGGAGAACGTACAAACTCCATAGAGGCAGTACCCGTAGTCAGGATCGAACCTGGGTCTCTGGCACTCTAAGGCAGCAACTCTACCGCTGTGCCACTGTGCCTGCCACATACCAAGAGGGTGCTGGTTGGTGAGTGAGACTGGAGAAGGGACTCAACCCGACCCTGTCCTCTAAAGATGTTGCCTGACCCGCTGAGTTACTCCTTTTGTGTTCTGTGCAAGAACAGATTCCTGCAAGATTCCAGCAGCTGCAGTTGCTTGTGTCTACTGTTAAGACCTCAGATGGTGCAGTGGTCTCTCAATGCTGAACTGAATTGAAGGTACACAAAAATGCTGGAGAAACTCAGCGGGTGCAGCAGCATCTATGGAGCGAAGGAAATAAACAACATTTTGGTCCGAAACCCTGAAGAAGGGTTTCATAGAAACATAGAAACATAGAAAATAGGTGCAGGAGTAGGCCATTCGGCCCTTCGAGCCTGCACCGCCATTTAATATGATCAGGGCTGATTATCCACCTCAGTATCCAGATCCATTTGCTCTAATCCTTCATTAATCCCATTTTCGAATCTCCCCACATTCTCAGACGTGGGAAGAATATTATATGAACTATAGACATCTATCTGTATGAAGAAAGGTCTCGACCCAAAACATCACATATTCCTGTTCTCCAGAGATGCTGCCTGACCCGCTGTTAGTCCGGCGTTCCTTTCTACACCTCATGCTGCCTCTACAAGGCTGCCAGCAGAATCAATGATGAGTCTCACCCTGGTCACTCCCCTCTTCTCTCCTCTCCCATCGGGCAAGAGGTAGGGAGGAAAATGTGAAAACGCACGACTTCAGATTCACAGACGGTTCCCCCCAGCTGGTGTAAACCAGCATCTGCAGCAACCTTCCCTCACACTATACGAGCCATGTTAAAGACTGCTCCTGTAAAAATGCCCCTGTCCCACTTAGGAAACCTGAACGGAAACCTCTGGAGACTTTGCGCCCCACCCAAGGTTTCCGTGCGGTTCCCGGAGGTTGCAGGAGGTTGCAGATAGTGGAAGCAGGTAGGGAGACTGACAAAAACCTCCGGGAACCCCACGGAAACCTTGGGTGGGGCGCAAACTCTCCAGAGGTTTCCGTTCAGGTTTCCTAAGTGGGACAGGGGGCATTTTTAGAATTCAGTTTCGTTTTTGACGCAGATTAGACAGGCCCGTACGAAGCTTTTCAAAAAGGGGGGTGGCATGACAAGATTACAAAAAACTTAATGTGAAATAATTTGCACGCTGCAAACATCACGAGCGCGAAGCGTGAAGTCCCTCGATGCTCAGGGGTTTTAGATGCTCTCTGATGCATTCTGAGCCTTATTTTGGAGCATTTTTGCACCAAATTTATGACCAATATTTCAGACATTAACAGGAACCTGAGAGGTAGCTTTTTCCACACAAAGGGTGTTGGGTGTATGTAACGAGCTGTCAGAGGAGGTAGTTAAGGCTGGGACTATCCTAATGTTTAAGAGACATTTGGACACGTACATGGATAGGACAGATTTAGATCGATATGGGCCAAACGCGTGTGAGTGGGACTAGTTTAGATGGAACATGTCGGTCGGTGTGGGCAAGTTGGGCTGAAGGGCCTGTTTCCACACTGCATCATTCTATGACTAAAAAGTGAAGAAGAAAAATGCAGATTTGCAAATTTGAAAGAGGAGTGGCATGTAAAGGCAGAGAGAAGTTTATGGGTGGAAAGGAACATAGGAAAGTAGGGGGGAGAGTGGGCTTGGGCAGATGGGTGAAGGGAAAATAGTCACAAAGTGCTGGAGTAACTCAGTGGGTCAGGCAGCATCTGCGGAGAATATGAATAGGCAACGTTTCACAGAGTGCTGGAGTAACTCAGTGAGTCAGGCAGCATCTGTGGAGAACACGGATAGGTGACATGTCACAGAGTGCTGTAGTAACTCAGCGAGTCAGGCAGCATCTGTGGAGAACATGGATAGGTGACATGTCACAGAGTGCTGGAGTAACCCAATTATACGTTGCTATAATTTCACCCTCTTGGTCCTCGGAGCCCTTGCAATTAAAAAGGACCCAGTCGCAGGGTATAAAACTGATGATTGTCCACAATCATGGCCAAAACAAAAGCCCAGGAAAAGTAAGCATTACGAGCGATGTTTAATTGGAAATGCATGTTGGCTGAGGTGCAAGAGGTCGAGGCCAAACATTTCCGTGGCATTCCTGAATAATGCTGACTATATAAGGCTGGCATGGGATGTTATGTGAAGGAACTGGGAAGGAAATGAGATATTTGGGAAACTATTTTTAGTTCATGCTTATTCTTAAATGTTACATGCTCTCGTGTAAGTGGTAATTCGTTCAAGCATGCATTGGAAAGGGCAATGGCAATTAGCTTAGCTCTGACAACGCTGTTGTCTCCGTGAGTGTGTGAGGAACTACTTGTCTCTCTAATTTGACCCAAGCAATTTTCTGAGTGGAAAATTCCACCATTATTGAGACATTTCCAATCATCCATTCCATGCTGGAACAGCAATGCTGACTAATAAGAATACCTCTGTACAAAGTCACGGAGCACAAACTGCACAAACATCTGAATCCTCGGCAAAACGCAAAGTGTTGGAGGAACTCAATGGGTGCAGCGGCCTAGAGTCGTACAGCATTTTCAGGGCGGCTCAGTGACATAATGGTAGAGTTGCTGTATTACAGCGACACAGACCCGCATTCCATCCTGACTGCGTGTGCTGTCTGTACGGGGTTTGTACATTCCGTCGGTTTCCGCCGGGTGCTCCGGCTTCCTCCAACACTCAAAAGACATACAGGTTTGCAGGTTAATTTGTTGGTGGCTTTTGTCAATTGTAAATTGTCCCTAGTGTGTAGGATAGTGATTGTGTATGGGGTGATCGCTGGTCACCATGAACTGAAGTGCTGAAGGCACGCTGTATTCCGAAAGTCGTGGAAATAGGCCCTTCATCCCAACCTGCTCATGCAGACCAAGATGCCCCATCTACACTAGTCCAACATGCCTGCGTTTGGCCCATATCTCACTAAACGTTTCCTTTCCATTTATCTGTCCCAATGCTTTTTTGAAGGCAAGTTGAAAACACCCGTGGAGGGACGATTTGGTCAGGACTGTTCTTTAGACGGATTAGAGTAGGGAGGAGAGAGATCGAAAGGCAGGTGGGAGCAGAACAAAGCTTGGCAAGCGATAGGTGGATACGGGTGAGGTTGGTCGGGGTGGTTGGTAGACAGGTGGAGTAAAGTGACAAAGACAAAGTGTACAGCAGCTGGGCTTGTGCACTCTGGAGTTTAGAAGGATGAGAGGGTGTCTCATTGAAACATATAAGATTGTTAAGGGTTTGGACACACTAGAGGCAGGAAAAGTGTTCCCGATGTTGGGGGAGTCCAGAACCAGGGGCCACAGTTTAAGAATAAGGAGTAAGCCATTTCGAACAGAGACGAGGAAACACTTTGTCTCATAGAGAGTAGTGAGTCTGCGGAATTCTCTGCCTCAGAGGGCGGTGGAGGCAGGTTCTCTGGATGCTTTCAAGAGAAATGAGAGATGTAAATGAATGAAAGATGGAAAAAAAGCAACAATGATAAAGGAAACAGGCCGTTGTTAGCTGTTTGCTAGGTGAGAACAAGAAGCTGGTGTGGGGGAGGGATGGAGAGGCCGGGAATGCAGGGGTTACTCAGTTGGTCATATTTTGAATGGTTGAGTGGTTCAATTGTTCTTTTTTGTCACGTACCGACTGCATGGTGAAATTCTCTGCACAGCTCACACATGCACATCGACGTATTTTGGCCCTAATTACAAAAAGAAAAAGTCCAAAGTATGGGCCCCATATTGGGATGCACTGGAGCGTCCCTCGATCCAGGTAAGCCCAGGTAAGCACCAGGCTGCTGCAGGGCACCCTCCATCCCTCTCCTCGCCCGCCTGCCCGCCACTGTGTCTCAGGGTCACCTCCTGCAGCCAACATTCAAGGCGCTGGAGGCAATACCCCGGTCCTTCTCCTAACAACCCACTCCTCACAAGTCAGGGGGAACTCAGTGGGTCTGGCAGCATCTGTGGAGGAAATGGATAGATGACATTTCGAGTCCGGACACTGAAGAACATTTTCAATGTAGTGGTTACATCCACTACAAATCACAAATAAACACTTTATCTTGTTAATTGGGTATTGTGATAAAGAGAGCCCTCAATCTGAGAATGAAGGGCCCGGACATTGAAGAAAGAATAAATAAGTTATTTCATAAGCTTGTGGATCTTGGTGTTTAAGTGGAGATTAAAGGCTGAGATGGAATATTGGGTCAGGCTTTCTAAGGACATGGATCTTAGGTGAGTGAGAGTCAAGAGTCAAGAGTGTTTTATTGCCATATGTCCCAGATAGAACAATTAAATTCTTACTTGCTGCAGCACAACAGAGCAAACACAGTATGATATGACAAACGAGAGAGAGAAAGGAATCTCAGTGACATATACTCTCAACATACCCATGTATCTCTGCCTCAGAGGACAGTGGAGGCCGGTTCTCTGGATACTTTCAAGAGAGAGCTGGAATTGCTCTTAAAGATAGCAGAGTCAGGGGGTATGAGGAGAAGGCAGGAACGGGGTACTCATTGGGGATGATCAGCCATGATCACACCGAATGGCGGTGCTGGCTCGATGGGCCGAATGACCTACTCCTGCACCTATGGTCTATTGTCTATTGTCTATATATACATACACACATACTCAAAAAACAAACAAAAAATAGTGCAATTAATAATAATAATAATAATAATAATAATAATAATAATAATAATAATAATAATAATAATAATAATAATAGTCTATTGTAGTTCAGTAGTGTTTAATAGCCTGATGGTTGTAGGGAACAAGCCGTTACTGAACCTGGACGTTACATTTTTCAGTCTCCTGTACCTTCTTCCCGATGGCAGTGGTGAAATGAGTTTGAGGCCAGGATGTGGGTCTCTGATGATGCTGGCTGCCTTTTTGAGGCAGCAACTCTGATAAATCCCTTTGATGACGAGGAGGTCCGATGATGGGCTTGGCAGTGTTCACATCTTTTTATGGTCTTTTCCGCTCCCAGACGTTCAAGTTGCCGTTGAGGTGGAGTTCCGTGCTGGTATAGTTGAATCCTGGATCAGATTCAATGGGCTGAATGGTGCAAGGAAAAAAAAATTGCATTAGGGGTTGAACGGTGAAGGCAAAAAGCATTTGGAATTAAACTCAGTGAACTAGAGACACTCATTTGAATGAACGTACATATGTTTTAGCTTTGACAAGAAATTGGCTCCATCCAGTGTGTGACTGGGAGCTAAATATCGTGGCCTATAAAATGTTTAGTGGAGATAGCAGCGGAGAAAAGGCCAGAGGGTCGTCTGATTGAATGGGAGCAAGACTATAGTCTGGAACGAAAAGTTATGATGCTGGCATTTTGACAAAACCCATGTTGATTTAGGAACAACAAACGACATTATAAATGCATTGTAGATCATTAAACAGTGGGAACGAGAAATTGAAAATAAAGTGAGCAGACATTTCGGGGAAGTTCGATGCAGTAACGGAATGAAAGGAAAGGTAATACGTGAGCTACCTGCCTTGGCCATACATCACTGGTCCCTGGGTTAATATAATGGGACTCCCTCCCTAACAGCACTGTCGGAGTACCTTCCGCACATGGACTGCAGCTGCCTGAAAGTGCAACTTCTCAAAGGCCATTAGGGCTGGGCAATAAACAATGGTCTTTCCGTGACGCACGTACAAATAATATCTACGTCAGCGTCTAGCTCATCAATGCTTTGATTTTGAAAGTCTTACCCCTTGCCTTCAACTCTTTCCATGTTCTCACTGCTCCCAATCTCCGTTGTATCCAGCACCCAGTGGACCCAAGGCTAGATGCAGGAAGATTGTTCCCGATGTTGGGGAAGTCCAGAACAAGGGGTCACAGTTTAAGGATAAGGGGAAATCTGTTAGGACCGAGATGAGAAAAACATTTTTCACACAGAGAGTGGTGAATCTCTGGAATTCACTGCCACAGAAGGTAGTTGAGGCCAGTTCATTGGCTATATTTAAGAAGGAGTGGCCCTTGTGGCTAAAGGGATCAGCGGGTATGGAGAGAAGGCAGGTACAGGATGCTGAGTTGGATGATCAACCATAATCATATTGAATGGTAGTGCAGGTTCGAAGGGCCGAATGGCCTACTCCTGCACCTATTTTCTATGTTTCCATGCAAAGTCTTAATTCTCCCCTCCCCTCTGATGCTTCCTGAATTAACTGTCAATTGCCACGCCTTTACCTGCCAAGTCACTAACCTCAGCATCTTCTTGTTGAAAACTTTCTGTCTCGTTACATCTCTCTCTCTGTAAAAACCCAACTCCCTGACCAAGTTCGCTCATAGGCTCGGAGTCAAACTCTGTTTTAGTTTAGTTTAGTTTAGTTTAGATGTACAGCATGGAAACAGGCCCTTCAGCCCACCGAGTCCACACCGACCAGCGATCCCACACACTAAGAACATCCCACACACACACTAGGGATAATTTACAATTTTACCAAGTCGATTAACTCAAACCTGTACGTCTTTGGAATGTGGGAGGAAACTGGAGCACCCGGAGAAAACCTACGCATGTTACGGGGAGAAGGCACAAACTCCGTGCGGCACAGACAGCACCCGTAGTCAGGATTGAACCCGGTCTCTGGCACTAGAAGGTAGCAACTGTACTGCTGCTCCACCATGCCAGCCAATGTTCTCTGTTTGAACATTGTTTGACAATGTTTGAACAACATGTTTTCTGGTTGAGAACATTTTCTGTTGGGCCTTCTTAAAGCCACTGTGTCCTCAGCCATTATTATCCCCAGAAAGACTTAGCTAACACACATCTATATGGTACAGCAAGAGGACACAGGATTAGGGTTTGAGGTTTAAGGTGAAGGGTAAAGATTTAATAGGAATCTGAGGAGTAACGTTTTCATACAAAGGGTGGTGTGTGTATGGAACAAGCTGCCAAATGTGGTTTATTAGGGACCGCTGGGCTCCACAGGGTGTTGAATGTATCCTCAATAAGGATTGTATCATAATTGTATAATAGTTTATTATGGATATATGTTTGTATTGTATTTATGGTGGTGGGTTCTGGCTTGTTTTATTGTAGTATAAATATTGAATAAATTTTTTGATTAAAAAAAAAAAAAAAAATGTGGTTTATTTGAGGCTGGGTGATCCCAATACTAAAGAAACAGTTGGACATGTACACGGATAGGACAGGTTTGGAGGGATATGGGCCCAATGCGGGTGGGTGAGCCTGGTGTAGCTGGGACATGTTGGCCAGTAGGGGAAAGTTGGGCTGAAGGGCCTATTTCCACGCTGTATGGCTCTATGACTTTATGGTTGAAGTTTGTGAGTGCAAATCCTACGGCAGCCATCTGCACTCCCGTATCTCCAGCCTAGCAACAGTGGACTTTGCAAAGAGCTATTAAATTAAGATCCCATGATGCTACCTTGGAAAACAGTGCTGGATCTTTCCCCTGGACCAATTTGTATCCTTCAGTTAAGATCACTAAAATATATTGCCTTGTTGTTATCACCCTGCTGTTCGTGGAAGTTTACAATGAATCCATTGCCTGCTGTGTTTCTTTTTCTACAACATGGATTACGTTCAATAAAATGCTCTGGAGCATCCTGAGAGGGATTAACCTGAACGTTTCCCAGATCTTATCCTCTTCTTTCCTACGCATTTCCCAATTGATGAAGCATATGGTATAAAGCCAGTCTCCGTGCAATGAAACAAAACTGATAGATAAAACAAAGAGTGGAACTGGGAAGTGGAGACTCGGTTTAGGGTGGCGCGGTGGGGCAGCGGTAGAGCAGAGGCAGAGACAGGGTAAGTAGAGTTGCTGCCTTACAGCGCCAGAGACCCGGGTTCGATCCTGACTACGGACGCTGTCTGTACATAGTTTCTACATTCTCCCTGTGACTGTGTGGGTATTCCAGGCTGCTCCAGTTTCCTCCCACATTGCAAAGACGTATAGGTTTGTAGGTTAATTGGTTTCGATGAAGATTGTAAATTGTCTACTAGGATACTGAGTTGGATACTGAGTTGGATGATCAGCCATGATCATATTGAATGGCGGTGCAGGCTCGAAGGGCCGAATGGCCTACTCCTGCACCTAATTTCTATGTTTCTATGTTTCTATGTCCTTGGCGTGTAGGATAGTGCTGATGTAAAGGGATCGCTGGTCGGTGTGGACTCAATGAGCTGAAGGACCTGTTTCCGCATTATATCTCCAAACTAAACTAAACTCAATTTTGTATGTGAAACTGATGCCAAATTAACTTAAAAGCAATTGACAATAATTATGTTGGATCACTGATTGAACCAGGCCGAATCAAAATTAATTGTATGTAAAACCATGGCTGTACTGAGAGTGGAAGCTATTTAAATGTAGCATGTGACAGGAAAGTGGTAGTTATGTTACTCCATCCAATTATCCAGATGATTTAAGTTCATTAATTCATAAATACAGAATGATAGTATGCTGGGGCCACATGAGTTCATATGTTCATAAGCTATAGGAGCAGAATAAGGCCATTCAGCCCATCATGTCTATTCTGCTGGGTGTACACAAAAATGATGGAGAAACTCAGCGGGTGCAGCAGCATCTATGGAGCGAAGGAAATAGGCAACGTTTCGGGCCGAAACCCTTCTTCAGACCAATGGGGGGTGGCGGGGAGAAGAAAGGAAAAAGGAGGAGGAGGAGCCCGAGGGCTGAGGGATGGGAGGAGACAGTCCGAGGGCTGAGGAAGGGGAGGAGACAGCAAGGGCTAACAAAATTTGGAGAATTCAATGTTCATGCCCGCAGGATGCAGACTCCCCAAGCGGAATATGAGGTGCTGTTTCTCCAATTTCCGGTGTTGCTCGCTCTGGTCTGGCCATGGAGGAGACCCAGGACAGAGAGGTCGGATGGGGAATGGGAGGGGGAGTTGAAGTGCTGAGCCACCGGGAGGTCAGTTCTGTCTATTCTGCCTTTCAGTCATAGCTGATCTATCCTTCCCTCTCAACCCCATTCTTCTGCCTTCTTCCCACAACCACCTACACCAGTACGAATTAAATATCTGTCAATCTCCGCCTTAAAAATGATTTAGGAATGATTTAATCAAAAGTAGCTATCTTGGATTAATCTATGAGAGGATATTAAACTCAATCGTATAACGTGTATATGAAGGATATTACAAGATGATATGGCAACAGCAATGTGAGCAACATATAAAGAAAATGGAAAAATTAGAAAAGGCATCTTGGAAACTAGATGAGAACATGATACAAATTTAAACATACAAACCGGCATCAAGAACGAGAAACCTGGAATATGTTTGGAGAAGATAAATGATTTATAAACCATGACTTTCCAAAGGCTGTAATTCACTTGAATGTATTCATTATGCTATATGTAGGCCATCTGAACAACTGCAGGTGTAAATCAATTATATGTTTCTAGTCTAGTTTAGTTTAGTTTAGTTTAGAGATGCAGCACGGAAACAGGCCCTTCGGCCCACCGAGTCCACGCCAGCAAGTCAATTAACCTACAAACCTGTACATCTTTAGAGTGTGGGAGGAAAACCCACACAGGTCATGGGGCAAACTTGCAAACTCCGTACAGACAGCACCCACAGTCAGGATCGAACCCGGGTCTCTAGCGTATAAGGCAGCAAGTCGGCCGCTGCGCCACTGACTCAATTACTCAATATATAGACTATCTGTGCCTATCATTTCAATTCCAGCTTACAACTCACTCATAGGGATCAATTTTCCTGCTTTTAATTCCTCAGTACTCCCGATTTGATGCCATCTCTAAAACTCATTTTTGAAATCCATTATTCTATTTATAAAATGTATGAGCCCTTTAATTAGATTCCACCCTATGACACAAACCCAGCATTTTATCAACACACAAACTACTTCAGTCCTGATCTAAAATGTCATCCTTCCACAGATGCTGCCTGACCCATTGAGTTCTTCCAGCTGCTTAAAATTCCAGTATCTGCAGTCTCACAGAGGACTGTGGAGGCCAAGTCATGGGGTATTGTTAAAGCAGAGATTGACAGATTTATGATCAGTACGGGTGTCAAAGGTTATGGGACAAAAGCAGGAGAATGGGGTTAAGAGGGAAAGATAGATCGACCCCGATTGAATGGTGGAGTAGATGGGCCGAATGGCCTAATTCTGCTCCTACGACTTATGAACCTATGAACTCTTGTGTCCCCAGCTTCTTATCATTCTTTACAGAAGTTTAAGTCTATCTAATAACTCCTGGCCATCCATGGCCCATGACAACTCAAAGTTGAGAAGGAACTGTTGGGATGGTATTGAGAATCTTGTTCTTGGTCCTCCAAAATATTCCAAATGGAATTTAAACTGGAGGTGGTGGAGGGAGGGCTTAAGCCAGAAAGGGTTATTGGGAAGAAAGAGCTACTTTAAATGTAGTTGCATCTGTTTGGGTAACTATAGTAGGGTGGAGATTATTCCATGCTTTAATTGTGCGGGGGAAGAACGAATTGCTGTACACATCTGTCTTTGTAGCTGGGATCAATTCAATTCAATTCAATTCAACTTTAATGTCATTGCACAAATACAAGAATGGGTACAACGAAATGCAGTTTACCGTCAGTCCGTAGTATAGTGCAATATAGAAATATAAATACAGAATAATCAAACAATGTGGACGGAGAGACTGGAGAAGTCTATCGGCGGGACTCCGAGTTCAGCAATGTGATGGTATTATTGTAGAAGCTGTTCCTTATCCTACTGGTACGAGACCTGAGGCACCTGTACCGCCTCCCTGATGGGAGGAGGGCAAACAGTCCATGGTTGGGGTGGGAGGGGTCTTTAATGATCTTCCCGGCCCGTCTCAGACACCGTTTTCGGTGGAGGGCATCCATTGCATCCATGGCAGGGAGCGGGACAAATTGGATCTAATGCCCTCGTCATCTGCTCCTAATTGGTTTGGGTTTGGTGTAGGTGATCTGATGGATTGGAGCCACAATGGGGTCCTGTGTAAACAGTGGAACCCCTGTATCATCTCCCAAACTCCCAACTCACCCCATCAGATACCTCCTCCCCACCACAATAGGGGAAGAGTCTGAGGTTCCTACATTGGTCTCATCAGCCATCTTATACCACATGGAACTAGAGAGAAACCAAGTCACCCTTCATCCCAAGGGGTCGTAGACAAAGAAGATACCAACCATCTCATCAACTTGATTAGTTTCAAGTTTGGAGCTACAGAATGGATACAGGGCCTTCAGCCCACTGATTCATCTCCCAGCGATCACCCCATACACTAGTTCTATCCTGCACACTTGGGACAATTTACAGAGACCAAGGTCTTTGGGGTGTGAGAGGAAACCGGAGCACCCGGTAAAAACCCACGCGGTCACAGAGAGAACATGCAAACTCCGTATAGAGAGCACCCATAGTCAGGATCGAACCCGGGTCTCTGACATTAGAAGGCAGCAACTCTACCGCTGGGCCACCATGCCGCAGCAAAGTCTGCAACCTATTCCTTTTCCTGCAGGCAAACCATCTGAACGCTCTGATCAGACTTCGCTCTGCGTGTAAAAAAAGGTGCAGACAAGGCAATGTCTGCGGCTCCGTGGGAATCGAGCAGGGGAGCGGAACTAATTGAAGGTTTGGCAACGCTTTGCCAGAGGCGGTTATGAGCATATCCTCCCGTGAAGGGCGGGAACGTGCACTGTAGCACTGTTAGCCTCTGTAGTAAAAGTAACGTCATACCCACAGTTAGACCTGCCGGCTGTTGAGGCGCAAGTCTCCACTTGCTGTACGTTGGGCGTGTCTGGGCTGTGTGCACAGACTGTGAGCTACAAAGCTTAGCCTGATCTACTGGTGACTTGACAAGACATGCAGCCTGGGGACATCCAGGTGAAACAGCCCTTCCCTTGTACATCTTTCAGCCTGGTGTGCAATACCTGCTGTTCACAGTGTGCAGTTTGCTCTGCATTGGAGAGGCTGAACTAATCAGGTGATGGTCTAATGCAATACTCCTGAGCTGCCTGCCGGCCATGTGCCTTTCTAGTTCTCCTTACTTTGCCCACTTTAAACTATAGACATAGACTTTAGAGAAACAGGCCCTTCAGCCCAGCGAGTCCGCATCGACCAGTGATCGCCCTGTACACCAGTATCATCCTTCAAACCAATTAACCTACAAATCTGCTCGTCTTTGGAGTGTGGGAGGTAACTGAAGCACCTGAGATAATCTACCAGGTCACGAGGGGAACGTACATACTCCACACAGACAGCACCTGTGGTCAGGATCGAACACAGGTCTCAGGCGCTAGGCAGCAACTCTACCGCTGTGTGCTGTCCACTCTGATCACTGCTGTCCCACTGAGATACGAGGAGCAGTATTTCACCCTCGAAATTGATTGAAAGATACAGCACCCAAACAGGCGCTTTGGCCCACCGAAGGTAGCCACAAAATGCTAGAGTAAAGGGCTGAGCCCACCAGCATATGACTGCATGCGGCAAGCGCGACCTAACGTGGTCCCTTGAACCGTACGGCCTCGCGGGGCCGGTCCCACTTCGATCGCCGGAGCCGTATGGAGTTGTGCGGAGCTGGTCCCGGCATCGCGTGGAGCTCCGAAAAACTGTCACTGTCCAAAAACTCCGCGCGGCAACGGCCTGCCGGCCCGCAGCCGAATTGAGGCCGTATGCACCACCTCGACGGGCGTGCGCTGCGTCTCGACACCGTATGCAGCGTCTTGATGCCGTACGCAGCGTATTGACGCCGTACGCCTAGCGCGAACTTCCCGCGGACTTCGCTCGAAATTCACGTCAACCCGTACGGGATCACTCGACCTCCGAGCGGCCCCCGCTTCCAGTTTGGTCGCGCTCGCCGTATGCAGTCACATGCTCGTTGGACAGGACCCTCAGCGGGCCAGGCAGCATCTCTGGAGAGAAGGAATGGGCGACATTTCAGGTTGAGACCCCTTTTCAAACTTTTAAAAAATATGTCTCCTTTGGCCCACCATGTACACATGGACCATTAATTACTCGTGCAAAGCAGTCTTGTGTTATCCCACTTGCTCATCCATTGCATACGCACTAGAGTTACAGCTTCCAATTCATATCCGGTGCATATACCAATTAAACACTCTTGATCATATCTAGAGTTAGAGTTATGTGTCTGTATCAGACATCCGTCTGTGAAATTGGCTCAGCTTGCTTGTTTCCGTTAAGTTTTCCTTTTCTTTTTCCCCCCCTGGGAGTGGAGAAAATGCCCAGCCCGGCCTGTATTCCTGTGCTGGATTTTACAACAATATTCTTCTGTCTGGGTTCCCACCCCTTTAACTTCCCCCATTCACTCATTGACCAGATTTGTGTCGATGCCAGCAATCTTGACTGCATTCAGGCAAACGCAACTTCCCGCCCTCCTGCTCAATTGTACGTTATGGTCATTTCCAAGTGGCTGACAATATTTAAGACAGACAAAAATGCTGGAGAAACTCAGCAGGTGAGGCAGCATCTATGGAGCGAAGGAATAGGTGACATCTCGGGTCGAGACCCTTCTTCAGACGGGTCCATAGATACTGCCTCACCTGCAGAGTTCCTCCAGCATTTTTGTCTATCTTTGATGTTTCCAGCATCTGCAGTTCCTTCTTAGAGAATATTTAAGTTACTTGTTGTTCCACAGGTAATGATGTACCAAATAGTGAAAGGCTTGGAAAGAGTGGCTATGGAAAGGATGTTTCCACTTGTGGGAGAGTCTAGGACTAGAGGTCATAGCCTCAGAATTAAAGGATGTTCCTTTAGGAAGGAGATGAGAAGGAATTACATAGAAAATAGGTGCAGGAGTAGGCCATTCGGCCCTTCGAGCCAGCATCACCATTCAATATGATCATGCCAGATTATCCAAGATCAGCACCCCGTTCCTGCTTTTTCCCCATATCCCTCGATTCCGTTAGCCCTAAGAGCTAAATCTACTCTTTAGTTAGAGGGTGGTGAATCTGTGGAATTATTTGCCACAGAAGACTGTGGAGGCCAAGTCAATGGATATTTTTAAAGCAGTGATAGATGGACCCTTGATTTGTATGGGTGTCAAGGGTTATGGGGAGAAGGCAGGAGAATGAGGTTAGGAGATAGAGATAGATCAGCTATGATTGAATGGTGTAGACTTGATGGTTTGATGTCCTAATTCTGCTCCTATTACTTGTGGCCTTATAACCTTGTTTGCTATCTGTCGCCCAAACCTCACCCTGCTAGAAACCACCGCTTTGCAGCTGAACGAGCTGCTTTTATCGAAGACTAGACCAAGCGTGGACCCGTTGGGTCTCCGTCACCCAATGCAATATTCCACCACTCATCCATAGCCCCAATTGTGGTAGGCACCTGGACTTGCACCTATTTTTCCCTTCCCCCTTCCCTTCCACCTTCAGTCCTACCTCTCGCTTCACAATTAGCAACTCTTTGATCCTTTTGTCTCATGCCTCTCGTCATTTCACCCCTGGCCTTTGTCAAATCATCTCCTCACCTGTGTTCACCTATTACCTGCCAGGCTTTGTTCAGCCACCTCCTCTCTTCTGGCTTTCGACCCCACCTCCTCCTCCACAATCAGTCTGAAGAAGGGTCCAGACCATGAATGTCGCCTGTCCATGTTCTCCAGAGGTGCTGCTTAACCCGTGGAGCTACCCCATTACTGTATGTCTTCATTTGTAAACCAGCATCTGCAGTTCCACATTTGTTTGCACATTAAACCTGACTTTCATCTTCTCGTACATGTCCAATTAATCGAACTGCAGTGGAAAGCAGAAAAAAATCCAATCTCTTGTGGCGCTAGGCAAATTGAAGTGGGTCCAGGTCATTAGTGAGGCAGGATTTAATAACTTGAAACCTCTCTGTATCCGAGCTATCAGACCTGTTGAGTTTCCAGCATTGCCTATTTGTAGTTACAGGTAGTAGGTTTCATTAATAGAATGTCCTGATTAGAGAAACAGCGCAGAAACAGGCCCTTTGGCCCACCGAGTCCATGCCGACCAGCAATTCCCATATACTAGCACTATCCTACACACTTGGTGCAATTTACAATTTTACCGAAGCCAATTAACCCACAAACCTGTACGTCTTTGTAGTGTTGGTGGAAACCGGGCCACCCAGGGAAAACCCATGCAGCCACGGGGGTAAACGTACAAACTCCATACAGAAAGTACCCGTAGTCAGGATTGAACCCGGGTCTCTGGCGCTGTATGGCAGCGACTCTACCGCTGTGCCACCGTGGTTCCGTGCTGTAGACCGGCAATTTTTTCTCCGGCATACTTGCTGCTTATGGGTCAAAAGCTAAGAGTCGGATGGCCTTTTTTCCATGTCGTGCAATTTCACAAAAAGACATCCTTAAACTAAACATCTTTAAAAGCCGCAGAGTAGCTGTTCTTTTCTTGTCTAATGACGTACAGAGCTTAAAATTCAACAAAAACATTGTCGCACGCACAGTTGCATGGAAACCCGTGACATTTCATTGTTTCCTAATCTACTATGCGTCTATCCACAGCAATAAGAACATAAGCAAACATGAGCAAAAAGTGGGATAACACGTGAATCAGTGCTAGGTATAATAGCCCGGCTGTGACGATACACAAGATGGAAACAAACTTTGTGCTAAGAATGGAGAGCAAAGGGATGAGTACCAACCTCCCAGAGGTTATATTGCCATTCAATATCAAGAATGAACCCACATACCACCCCAGAGGGTGTCACAGTGGCGCAGCTGGTAAAGCTGCTGTCTCACAGCGCCAGAGACCCAGGTTCGATCCCGACCTCGGGTACAGTCTGTGTTGAGTTTGCACGTTCTCCCTGTGACCGCGTGGGTTTCCTCCGGGTGCTCCGGTTTTCTCCCACATCACAACGACATGCGAATTTGTAGATTAACTGGCCTCTGTAAATTGTCCCTGGAGTGCTGGGGTTGGATGCAAAAGCGAGATAACGTACAAATGTGGGTGTGGAGAGGATGTTTCCACTAGTGGGAGACTCTAGGACCAGAGTTCATGGCCTCAGAATAAAAGAACGACCCTTTAGAAAGGAGATGAGCAGGAATTTCTTTAGTCAGATGGCAGTTAATCTGTGCCACAGAAGGCTGTGGAGGCAATCAATGGGCATTTTTAAGGCAGAGATAGATAGATTCTTGATTAGGTAGACAAAAGTGCTGGAGAAACTCAGCATGTGCAGCAGCATCTATGGATCGAAGGACATAGGCAACGTTTCGAGCCGAAACCCTTCTTCAGCGTTTTGGCCCGAAACGTTGCCTATTTCCTTCGCTCCATAGATGCTGCTGCACCCGCTGAGTTTCTCCAGCACTTTTGTCTACCTTCGATTTTCCAGCATCTGCAGTTCCTTCTTAAACAGATTCTTGATTAGTATGGGCGTTAGGGGTTTTGGAGAAAAGGCAGGGGTTAAGAGGAAAAGATAGATCAGCCATGATGGACTGGCAGAGTAGACTTGAAGGGCCGAATGGCCCAATTCTGCTCCTATCACATGAACTTATAAGATTGATTGGAAAGCCGCAGGTCTGGAGTGACTGAGGAGCACAGGGAAATCAGGGTTGAAGAAATGAATGGGGCTGAAAAGCAATAAATCCCTAGAACCTGCTGTCCTATACCACAGGAATGAGGCTTCCCTGATATAACTGGGAAAAGAAGAGAAGACAAGTTAATTTCAGTTTCAGAGAGGGTGGAGGAGAGATGGGTAGAAAAGAGAGAATACCTCCAATGGGGTAGCAATGTTACAACATTTTGAGATTTAAAAAATCAAGTCTGCAATTTATCCCATCAGATAAAGCATAACAATAAGTTTAATTTGACACCTAATTCACTTTCATATCTCAAGTAATAAAAAAGTTATGGCCATTTTCATACTCGGAAATTAGCATCTTCTGAAGAAGGGTTTCGGCCCGAAACGTTGCCTATTTCCTTCGCTCCATAGATGCTGCTGCACCCGCTGAGTTTCTCCAGCTTTTTTGTGTAACCAGCATCTTGTTCCCTATTGATTTTCTATGGACATAACAAAAAAGCTGTGATCGTGGACAGTCAAAAGCCCATAACCTTCTTAAAAATTAAGAGAACTGAATGAAATGTTCAGTTATCATGGATTGAAGCATTCTGAAACAAATATAAAATAATCTTACTTGGATGACCTGAAATTAAAGCATATAATTAGTTAGTTACCCAATTGTAGCTAATTTCAAACTTCAATTACTAGATCTAAACATCTATCCATTTCTTAACAAATGATTAACATTTTTAAATAGCCCAAGTGTCCAAATAATATTCACAAATAATTCACAATAAAACATGATTTTTAAATCTCATTTACATCAATTTATAGGCCAAATGGAAAGAATTTAGTGTTCAATTGCTGTAAATTAAAGTCAATTTAAATCAGCTTTCTAGTGGGTTCCTGTGAACGCGCTGGTTTAGAACGTTCACATTGCGCTGGATTTGTGCCCTCAAGTGCCCAGAAAAATACTGCGGGATATAAAGAGCCCAAAATGAACTACTCGCTATAGAAAACTTTATAAACAGGGTTCTCAAGAAGCCCCATTTAATGTAAAAATAAGGTACATACCTTTAATTGTTTGCTTTATAAAACCCTGGGGCTGCGAGAGGTTGAGGGTTGAGAGAGTGATTTTTAAACTACTATAACTATTATACAAGGCCATAAAAACTAATAATACCTTTTGCGACGGGGTCTTTCAGTGATTTTCCGTTAATGATTTACTAGGCTGAACATTTTCGATTGCAACAGCCTAGTAAAAATCGCGTTTTAAACCCGCCCCCTCTAAACAGCGCCAAAATCGCGCACATGGGGTAGGGCAGATGCTCAGCCACGATTCAGGTAGGTTTTGTAACATACTTAAATGGGGTGAGTTCAAATGAGCCATCTTTAGACTATGGTCTTTAGAGATACAATGTGGAAACAGGCCCTTCAGCCCACCGAGTCTGTGACGACCAGCCATACTATCCTACATACTCGGGTCATTTAACAATTTTTTACCAAAGCTAATTAGCCTACCTGTAGACGTTTGGAGTATGGGAAGGAACCAGAGCACCTGGAGAAAACCCACGCCATCACAGGGAGAATGTACAAACTCCATAGAGGCAGCACCCGTAGTCAGGATCGAATCCAGGTCTCTGGCGCTGTAAGGCAGCAGCTCTACCTACCTTATCTATGCCTCTTATAATTTGATATACTTCTGGTAGGTCTCCCCACAACCTCTGGCGTTCCAGAGAAAACAATCCAAATTTGTCCAACTTCTCCCTGCAATCCTGGTAAACCTCCTCTGCATCCTTTCCAAAGGCTCCACATCCTTCCCATAATCGGGTGACCAGAACTGTATGCAATATTCCAAATGTGGCCTCATTTCTCTGGCACTGCATGGCAGCAACTCCAGCAGTGCAGCACAGTGCTACCCTACATATACATAACTTTAAGGTGAGAGGGACAAAGTTTAAAGGGGATGCACGGGGCATCATTTCTACACAGAGGAGGATGAGTGCCTGGAACACACGCTGCCAGGGTTGGTGTTTGAGGTAGATGCGACAATGGCATTTAATGGCATCTGGATATGCAGGGTAATGGAGGGGTATGGATTAGGCAGAGGTATATAAGAGATGGTCTTGGCATCATGTTTGGCACAGACATTGTGGGCCGAAGGGCCTGTTCGTGTGCTGTACTGCATCTATATTCTATGATCTATCCCGCTGTTGTTAAGGATCGTGCCATTAATTGTACATTTTCCCCTTGCGTTTGAAACCCAAAGAGCAACACCTCACATTTGCTCGCTTTAAGCTCCAGCTGTCAAACATACTCTATCTACTTGAAGTCGGGGAGTTCAGTCATTAGTCTAGAAGGTGGCAACATGCCCAGAAGTGAAACAGGATTAGAGTAAATGGGCATCTGATGCTTGTTGATGATGTGGTGGGTGGAAGGGGCAGCTCATGTGCTGTAAGTCACTCTGACTCTAATAGTATTGGGCAGAGTTAAAATAGTGTAACGAAAAGTAAATTACATTTGACAAATCACTGCAGGTGTTCCTCGGGGCAATGTACTATGCATAATTATCCTCAGTTGCTATATTAATAATGCCCTTTCTTCTGTTATAATGTCAGAATGGGACATTTTCACAGCTTTAGATTTTGGATGCAACTCGGAAACGGGTTCTTCGGCCCAGCGACTAGCGATCACCCCGTACACTAGCACTATCTTACACACAAGGGACAATTTACAATCCACAAATTACAATTTACAATTTACAATTTTACCAAAGCCAGATTATCTACAAACCTGAACAGCCTTTGGAGAGAGTTGTGCGGGGCTGGTCCCGACATTGTATTGTATTGTATTGTATTCAAATTTATTGTCATTGTCTCAATTAGAGACAACGAAATGAATTTCCCTTTACAGTCAGTATCATAAAAATAAATAAATAATAAATATTAAAACATATTAAAAAAATAAAATAGAATTTAAAAAAAAGCACAAACACAGAAAGTCCACGACACAACCCAACATCGCGCGGGGCTTCCGAAAAACTGACCGTGTTTAAAAATTCCGCGCGGCGACGGTCTGGTTTGGTCCCGCTTGCCGCATGCAGGTCGCATGCTGGTGGGACCGGCCCTTAAGGCAGCAGGTCTACTGCTGCACCATTGTACCGCACCGATGGCACAGTGCTCAAATACATCCACAATTCCACAGAGCATGAGCAGGCTAGGGCATTATTCCTGGTAGCGCAGTTGGTTGAGGGGTTACCTTATAGAGATGTACAAAAATCATGAGAGGAATAGATCAGGTAAAAGCACGGAGTCTTTTGCCCAGAGTACTGGAATCAAGAACCAGAGGATTAAAGTGAGGGGGCAGAGATTTAATGGGAACCAAAGGGTGGCGGGTGTATGAAATGACCTGAAATGAGGAGGAAGCTGGGGCAGGTATACAGCAACATTTAAGAAACATTTAGACAGGTACATCGATAGAATAAGTTTAGTAGGATATGGGCCAAAGATAGGCGGGTGGGACTAGTGTAGATGAGACGAGGAAACACTTTTTCTCACAGAGAGTGGTGAGTGTGGAATTCTCTGCCTCAGAGGGTGGTGGAGGCGGGTTCGCTGGATGCTTTCAAGAGAGAGCTAGATAGGGCTCTTAAAAATAGTGGAGTCAGGGGATATGGGGAGAAGGCAGGAAAGGGGTACTGATTGTGGATGATCAGCCATGATCACATTGAATGGTGGTGTTGGCTCAAAGGGCCGAATGGCCTACTCCTGCACCTATTGTCTATTGGGACATATTGGGCGACGTGGGCAAGTAGGGTCGAAGGGCCTGTTTCCATGATGTATGGCTCTCTGACTGACTGACTGAGGCAAGACCTGGCCAACATTCAGATGTGGACTAAAAAGAGGAAAGTAATATGCATGTCACAGAACTGCCAGGCCAACTTTTCATCGACGTTGGCTCTAAACCCTGGAACTGCCACCCAGCACAGTGGGAGCAAGGACCTCACCACAAGGACCACAGAGATTCAAGGCAGCAGCTCACCGCCACAGGCCATTAGAGATGGGCAGTAAATACTGGCCTTTCCCAGATACCAAAATAATGAATTAATAAAAATTGGGCTCAATGGCACTGTTGGCACAAGGGAGAACCAGCGGATGTTTCCAAACGCCTTGGTATGGTGCCATGCAGGACATTGTCAAACAAAGTTAAAGCATAAGCTATTATGGGTAATGTACTGCATTGAGATTCAAGATTGGCGATCGTATAGAAGAAAAGGGAGTAGGAATGAACTGGAGATTTTTGGTCTGGAACACCTATACCTCTTTCGAGTCCCATCTGGACTTGTATTCCAACAATACAATTATAATATATAATATAATAATAATAATAATCTTATTTATATAGCACATTTTTAGTCAACTTGCATTGACCCCAAAGTGCTTCACATAATTACATTACATTTACACACAGGCAAAGGTGGGTGAAGTGTCTTGACCCAAGGACACAACGACAGTATGCACTCCAAGCGGGATTCGAACCGGCTACCTTCCGGTCGCCAGCCGAACACTTAGCCCATTGCACCATCTGTCATTCCCTGTCTAAACCCTAGAACTGCCACCCAGCACAGTGGGAGCACCTCACCACAAGGATATAAAGACATAAGGAGTGGAAGCAAGGATGGGCCATTTAGACCGTCAGGCCTGCAATGCCATTCAATAATTTGGTGTCATTTGTTATTCTAACACAAACTTACTGCATTGGGACCATTATCATTATTATCTAAACATCCATCAATCTGTAGATACAAGGAACTGCAGATGCTGGTTTACAACAACAAAAAAAGACAAAAGTGATGGAGTAATTCAGGGATCAGGCAGCATCCCTGGAGAACATGGATAGGTGAAGTTCTGGATTGAGACCTTTATTCAGAAGAAGGGTCCTGACCAGAAACGTCATCTGAGAAGGGTCTGGACACAAAACCTCAATCCATAAGGGGTTGAACAGGCTAGATGCAGGAAGATTGTTCCCGATGTTGGGGAAGTCCAGAACAAGGGGGTCACAGTTTAAGGATAAAGGGGAAATCTTTTAGGACTGAGATGAGAAAAACATTTTTCACACATCTCTGGAATTCTCTGCCACAGAATGTAGTTGAGGTCAGTCCATTGGCTATATTTAAGAGGGAGTTAGATGTGGCCCTTGTGGCTAAAGGGATCAGGGGGTATGGAGAGAAAGCAGGTACAGGATACTGAGTTGGATGATCAGCCATGATCATATTGAATGGTGGTGCAGGCTCGAAGGGCCAAATGGCTTACTCCTGCACCTATTTTCTATGTTTCTATGCTTCTATCCATGTTCTGCAGAGATGTTGCCTGACCTGCTGAGTTACTCCAGCAATTTATGTCTTTTTTTGTCCATCATCATTGCCTTGAACTATTCCACAGATTCCCCAATTCTGGGTGAAGCAATATCTTCCCATCTCTGTCCGGAATGGCCGAGCTCCAACTTTGACTCCTAGTTCTAGACAGGGAAACATTGATCAGACTTGCTGAACACATCGAGCATTTCCTGGGTTTATGCCCCAATTTGGGAATCTCTGCCTTTCTTCCCTGTCCGTGCTGTGAGCGAGAGTGGGGGTAAAAAGGGACCAAGGGAGTAACAGGGAAATAAATATTACATGTACATTTAATATTACATATTACATATTAAATATTACATGTCCCGGATACCTAACTGGCTCAGCTACATGAAGCCATTGGCTACATGCCATGGTTCCTTTAAGACATCTTTTTCCCAGATTGGAAATTTCCAACACCTGATGGAATAGCTACATGGTGGAAAGGGCGGCAAGTTAAATGGAGATGTGTGGGACATGTTTTTTACACAGAGAGTGGTGGGTGCCTGGAACCCATTGCCAGGGGTGGTGGTGGAGGCAGATATGATAGTGGCATTTAAGAGGCTTTTGCAAAGTCCCATGGAAGTGCAAGGAATAGAGGGATATGGATCACGTACAGGCAGATCATAATAATAGTAATAAACTTTATTATGGACTCGAGGTCCAGACAAGGGGAAACATTACATAAAAATGCATTGCATATTAAAAAATATCATAAAGTACGTATAAAATCTTAGTATATCACTTATAAAAGCATCATATATATATTAACAAAAAACCACAATACATGAGTTAAAAATCCAGATTAAAAGAATGATCAATGTCCTACAACGAGACAACGATACCAGTGTCTCCACAACTGGGATTCGTAGCGTGTAGCGTTTTAGAGTCATTTATCCTGCAAATGAATTGATACATGTGATTTCTTAGGATAGCTTCTAAAGTACTGACTCCTGCAGCCACAAACATATCAGATCAGTTTAACTTGGCATTGTGTTTGGCACAAACATTGGGCCATAGGGCCGGTTCCTCCGCTGTGCGCAGTGTGCTATGTGAGGGTATGGAACTGCAGATGCTGGTTTACACTGAAGATAGACACAACATTTTGGAGTGACTCGGTGGGTCTGGCAGCATCTCTGCTGGAAAGGAACAGGCGATGTTTTGGGTCGAGACCCTCTCATTGACTGAGGAAGGGTCTGAAAAGTCTGAGAAAGGGTCCCAACCTGAAACGTCACCTATTCCTTTTCTACAGAGATGCTGCCTGACCCGCTGAGTAATGCCCATTGTCCCACTGAACGGAAACCTCTGGAGACTTTGCGCCCCACCCAAGGTTTCCGTGCGGTTCCCGGAGGTTGCAGGTGGTTGCCGGAGGTTGCAGTTAGTGGAGACTGACAAAAACCTCCGGGAACCGCACGGAAACCTTGGGTGGGGCGCAAAGTCTCCAGAGGTTGCCGTTCAGGTTTCCTAAGTGGGACAGGGGCATTACTCCAGCATTTTGTGTCTATGGACAGTAGACGGTTCCAGCAATGCTACGATAGCCTCGTGCATCCAGGACAAAGTGATCCACGATTTGGTACTAAGTGCGATTTGAGGAATAATATTCCTTTCAAAGCATCTTTGTCGTTCAGTCTGTTTGTCCTTGAGGCCTGCGGGTTTCAACTGCCGATGAACACAGCAGAGGAGGAGGGAAGAAGTAAATTGGTTGGCTGAGTAATTTTTGCACATAATCAAACCCATGCTTATTAAGTTTGACTTTGCTGTTAGTACACTGCTGCTCGAAGGTATCGGAAGGCCTTTAGAATGTGTGTAGGCGTTCAGAGGAACACAAAAGTCAGTCTCTGAGGAAGAATTGAATGTGCGTGGGTTTTGCTGTAATAACCAAACTTACATGGAACTTGAGCTCGCTCTGATGCAGTTGGCTGTAACTTTAAAGTGCAATGCTGCACCGAAATATGAATGATCTTTGTACAAAAGTTTCGAGTGGCTCTTAATCCATGTAAGAAACACCAATGGGGTGAGAGACTTACACTGCAGGCTTTATTTCTCTTGATCCTTCGTTGAATATGAGTCATGATAAAAAATATAAAATGGTGAAAGAAATTAAAATCTTTCATTTATACCCAGTACGGGGGAAAGACAATGAGTCCTATTGAGATGCGGTTGCCGTTGAATTGCAGATGGGAGTCAAAGCAATGCAGCATGGAAACAGGCCCTTCAGCCCATCTTACCCATGCTAACCTTGCTGCCTATTTGAGCTGGTCCCACGTGCCTCCACATCACCAGTATCCCTCCAAACCTTTCCTACCCAGTGGCGGACTGGGTCTAAAAATATTGGTTGCCAGGAGACAAAGGGGGCCCGCTTCATCAGAGGCCCACTTGATATCGGGGGCCCAGTTCATCAGGGGCCCACTTGCCATCGGGCAAGCTGACACCCTGGCCAGTCCGCCACTGGATGTACCTGTTCAAATGCCTTTTCAATTGTAGCTGCCTCCAACACTTCTTCCATCAGCTAGTTGCACCAGATACCCTGACTAATGATGGCAAGTGTGCCAAAGTGTAAGTTCATGTCATTGGGACAGATTTAGGCTTTTTGGCCCATGAAGTCTACTCAGCCATTCAACCTTGGCTGATCTAGATTTCTCCTGCCTTCTCCCCATAACTCTTGACACCCTTACTAATCACAAAGGGTGATCACTAATCACAAACCTGACAACCTTTGCTTTAAAAATACTTGGACTCCACAGCCATCAGTAACAATTAATTCCACACATTCACAACCCTCTGGCTAAATCAATTCCTCCTCATCTCCTTTCTAAAGATATCCTTATTATGAGGCTGTGCCCTTTGGTCCTAGACTCTCCCACTAGTGGAAACATCCTCCCCACTTCCATTCAATTCAGGCCAAAGTTTTCTTTGCATCCTATCAACCTGTATCGCTGTTTTCATGGGAATATGTAGGTGCATATGTAGGTGCACCCAGATGTATCTCTGGAGTACAAACCAAAGATCCTATAGCAAGCAAGATAGATCACTCGACGAAAAAGACGGAGTACGGTCATGGGCAGATTCATGGGTAATTTTGGGCCCCATTTGCGTAACCGGCTTCCGTCTCCGCACCAAAGATCCCATAGCGGAGCAAAGATAACTAGTGCGGAGACGGAAGTCGGTTAAGGAAACATCCTCGTAAAAATAAAAGTTATTTGATAAAAATCTTCTCCTCATTTTCAGAATTTTAATTAACACAAGCTGTTCCCCCACAACGTTGATTACACCGCGAGTCGGGTCGGGTTACGGAAATGGATGGAAAAAAAGGCCCACGTTCCACTCTGTTGCGTACTACACGTCCGCCCATTGCATTTAGCGGGAGTAGTCTATCTTGCTCCGCTATAGGATCTTTGGTACAAACTCCCCAGGTCCCTACCATTTACTGTGTAAGTCTTGCCTTGTATGTCTCACCAAAGTACAACCCCTCATAATAATTTGTCTTAAATTCTACCTACCATTCCTCAGCCCACGGGGTCAGTTGATTCAAATCCCGTTGTGATCATAGATAGCCTTCTACACGGTCCACTATACCACTCATTTTAGTGTCATCTGCAGACTTACTAACCATGCCATCTACATTCTCATCCAAGATTCAAGATTCAAGAGAGTTTATTGTCATGTGTCCCTGATAGGACAAATAAATTCTTGCTTTGCTTCAGCACAACAGAACATAACAGGCATGAAAAGCACTGGACCCAGAAATAAGAATCCCTCTGGCACACTAGTTGTTATAGGCCTTGAGTCTGAAAACAACCCACTGCTTTCCCTCTCTCTCTCCACCCCTCCCACACACTAGTCGTCTTACTGGTTTCACTGCTATATCCCTATATGTCTCAACCTGAAACATCACCCATTCCTTCTCTCGCCTGTCCCGCTGAGTTACTCCAGCTTTTTGTGTCTATCGTCCCTTTATTATCACCTCTTGCACAGCCAACAATGGACCATTGTGGGCTCCACCTTCCTTGAGTCATCGGTGCCAGCTGTGATTGCTTCTGTGCTATTTCATACCTCTAGTTTCCCTCTCCCCTGACTCTCAGTTTGATGAACGGTCTCGACCCGAAACGTCACCTATTTCTTTTCTCCAGGGATGCTGCCTGACCCGCTGGGTTACTCCAGCATTTTGTGTCTACCTTCAGTATAAACCAGCACCTGCTGTTCCTTCCCACAACACTACTATCACCCTGGTAGACAAAAGTGCTGGAGAACCTCAGCGGGTGCAGCATCATCTACGGAGCGAAGGAAATAGCCAACGTTGCCTATTTCCTTCGCTCCATAGATGCTGCTGCACCCACTGAGTTTCTCCAGCACTTTTGTCTACCTTCGATTTTCCAGCATCTGCAGCTCCTTCTTAAACACTACTAAAACCCCGTGTCTCCTACAATACCTTCAAGCCCATTTTGCATCCAACCTGTTTCTGGATCCCTTGTGATCTAACCTTCCGGACCAGACTACCATTGTCAAAGGCCTCACTAAAGTCCACGGAGACAGTGTCTAATGCACTGTGCTGAATATCCTTTTTGGTCACCTCTTCAAAAAACTCAATCAAATTCATGAAACACAATTTTCCAAGTTTAAAACCAAATTGACTATCCATAATCTCAACAGAAACACTGACTCATAGTGTGTTACAGCGGGTAACAGGCCCTATAGCCCAACAAAACTATCGAGCAACCATTTGCAACTAATCCTGCATTCATCATATTTTATTCTCTCCACATTCCTAACAACTCTCTCCATATTTCCACCACGCACTGACATAGTAGGGGAAATTTATAGTGGCCATTTAACCGACCAATGTTTTATCTCTAGCATGTGTGAGGAAACTGGAGTTCCAATCGGAAACCCACAGGGTTGCAGAGAGAGCATAGAAACCCAACACGGATAGCCCAGAAAATAGAGGACAAGTCACACCCTGGCCATTCCCTCTTCTCCCCTCTCCCATCGGGCTAAATGTATAGAAGTGTGAAAATGCACACCTCTAGATTCAGGGACAACCCTAGTTTCTTCCCAGCTGCTATCAGACAACTGAATCATCCTACCAACAACTAGAAAGCAATCCTGAACTACTATCTACCTCATTGGTGACACTCGGACTATCTTTGATCGGACTTTACTGGCTTTACCTTGCGCTAAACGTTACCCCCTTATCATGTATCTGTACACTGTAAATGGCTCGATTGTAATCGTGTATTATCCTTCCACTGACTGGTTAGCACGCAACAAAAACTTTTCACTGTACCTCGCTACACGTGACAATAAACGAAACTGAAACTGAAACTGAGGTGACGACTGAGCCCAAGTCATTGCTGTGAGGCAGCAGCTCAAGGCACCAGCAATGTGTCCACAGCAATCTCCCACAAACAGCAAATGCATGATAACCAGATGATATTATAACAGAGCAAATAATCCCAGAGTAATTCACAAGGACATTATCAAACAAACTTCGGCAAGCTAGGTAAGTGGTATTAGGAATTGATCAACGATTCAGCCAATGCGGAGTATCTTAGAGTGGTAGAGAGGTAGATGGGAAGACATTATGACAGCTAAACTGTGACCAAAGATGCCACATTGATTAAATGGTCCTTTATTGTCACGTGTATCGAGGTACAGTGAAAAGCTGTTGTTGCGTGCTGACCAGTCAGCGGAAAGACAATACATGATTACAATCCAGCCATTTACAGTGTACAGGAGCATGATAGGGGAATAACGTTTAGTGCAAGCTAAAGCCAGTAAAGTCCAAACAAAGATAGTCCCAGGGTCACCAATGAGGTAGATAGTAGTTTGCGACTTCTCTCTAGTTGTGGTGGGATGATTCAGTTCAGTGCTGCATGAAATGAATGGTCAAGAGGTCGGAAATGGAAGAGAAATCTCAGTGTTATCTGGAGAGAGATGGACATAGAACAGTACAGCACAGGAACAGGCCATTCGGCCCAACGTATCTGTACCGACCATAATGATATTCTAATTCATTCCATCCACATCCACATGGGAGTATCTGTCCATTCCCTATCTCTTGTTGTGTCAAATTGGCTCTTAAATATTGCTATTATATCTATTAAGTGTATCTTCTACTTCCTAGGCAGTGTGGCCAAGCACCTAACACTCATGTGACACTTGCTTCTCATTTATGAATCTATGCCCTCTAGTGTTTCATGTTTCCACCCTACTGAAAAAAAACGGTGACTATCTAAGCAATGTTGCACGTAGCATATGTGCATTTTATATATTTTGTTTGGGCAGTGGGCAGGAGCTATAGACCTACATGGCAAGGTAGACGCTCCCGTCCCCACGAGTCTCGGGCAGATGGGGCTCATCAGCCTGGGGGAGAGGCAAAACTAGTCATGGAAAAGGCTCCTGGAGAACACCTCAAGAAAATCTGGAATCGGAGCCCCTAAGGCAGTTCGTCGTTGTCTACGACCTCGCTCTGGCAGCTCCTGCGATGGCGCTGGTGCCAAACTGTAACGGCCCTGCTGTTCCTTTGGATCGACCAGCGATGTGGAGAGGGAGGGACGTGCTGCATGGGCAACAGCCTGTCCTCCATATGACATCGGCCAGGCTTGCATCCGACCAGGATGCATCTCCCATTGTCAGTTATGACGTAAGGGGGCCTAATACATATTTGATCAGGACACTCCTCAGCCTCCAGTGCTCCCTAGTCCAAAATCTGTGCGTAAAAGGGTTACCCCCTCAGGCTCCTAATAAATCTCTTCCATCTCATTTTAAACCTATGAATTCTGGTTCTCAATTCCACTACTCTGGGCAAAAGACTCAGAGTATTTACCCTATCTATTCTTCTCATGATTGTGTGCACCTTTATAAAATCACAGGTCATCATCTGACCTGTGCCCCAGGTCAGATGATGAATAAAGTCGTAGCTTGCTCCACCTCTCCCTATAGCTCAAGCCCCTTGCAACATCCTCGTAAAATCTTCTCTGCACCCTTTCCAGCTTGACAACATTTTTCCTATAACATGGTGACCAGAACTGAAAACAATACTCCAAATTTGACCACATTACCTCTTAAATAACCCAACATGACCTCCCAACTTCTAAACTCAGTGCTCTGACTGATGAAGGCCAATGTTAAAGGGAAAGACCAGGTTACAAGCCAAATGCTAGGGTGAGACTCAAGGCCATTAATACAGTAAGCAAAGGTACTGGGCATCGGATAGTGCACACACCACTTTGGCTGGTAACACCATTAGATAGTTCCTTCCTCTGTGACTGTGGTGCACCTTAAGCTCTGAAGGGTTAAGTTACTTAGCTCATGGTCGAGTAACACTCTGGAGTTTAGAAGGATGAGAGGGCATCTTATTGAAACATATAAGATTGTTCAGGGTTTGGACACTCTAGAGGCAGGAAACATATTCCCGATGTTGGGGGAGTCCAGAACCAGGGGCCACAGTCTAAGAATAAGGGGTAAGCCACTTAGAACGGAGACGAGGAAACATTTTTTCTCACAGATAGTCTGTGGAATTCTGAGGGTGGTGGAGGCCGGTTCTCTGGATACTTTCAAGAGAGAGCCAGATAGGGCTCTTAAAGATAGCGGAGTCAGGGGATATGGGGAGAAGGCAGGAACGGGGTACTGATTGGGGATTATCAGCCATGATCACAATGAATGGTGGTGCTGGCTCGAAGGGCCGATGGCCTACTCCTGCACCTATTGTCTATTGTCTATTGTCTATTGTCTATTGTAAGAGAAAGTAATTTTTACCTCTCAACATGGAGGGAAGGAGTCCAAGGGGTTACGCAGTGTGACGAAGGTTTGCCTTTGCTCTTAATTTCCTGCTCATTCTGCCATACTAAGAATAGAAGGTGTGAGGGGATTGAATGATACAGTGACTCACAAGGGCAGCTTCAAGTTCCCAGAGGCAGAAACACAACGCACGTCAAGGCTGTGCGCAGACTGTGATTTAGAAGATTAGGATCCTGGTTGTCTTCGAGTATCCCATCTCACCATTAGCTCAAATCAAGTCAATCGAATAAAGCCAGCATTCAGTCATCAATGCACCCTGGAAGAATCTTAGGTCTAAGGGTGAGAGCCTGCCCGTGGGAGGTGGGCAGTCGATCTCAGATTACAACTAAATTGACAATGTTTGCATTTCCCAGATCACTTTACGAGCCTGCCACTTATTGAAGCCAACTGTTGTTTGCAATAAAGATTTATGATGCCTAAAAGCATTGAGACAGAGGAGCATTTCCTCTTGGTTATCAACATTTCGGAAACTGCGGTTTTTATTTTTCCACCTACAGGCTGAAGTGGGACGCACATAAACCACCCCTGCACTTTACTGATCTTTACTCCACAAAGCCATGGTTGTGGATTGTGAGGCTCAGTTGTAATTATCGGATAACCCGGAGGCCTGGCTCCTGAAATCGCAAAGTCAGGCAAGAAGATTTGAGGAGGAGTTGAACGACCCACCGATCTTTGGATTGCTGTTACACAAAGTCCAGCATTCTTGCGGTGCCTCTAGACTGCATTGCACTGCCTCAGGAGGCTATATGTCCTTTCCTGCTCTCTCTCGAGGCACCATTTGAAATGAGGTGACTGGTCGGGTGCAATTAATTTGTGCACAGCATAGTGCTATGTACAACCCATGCAGGAGAACCTCGTAGTCAGTTTTTTAGTGACAAAAGTTGTTTGAAGCAGGAAGATGAGATTCCGAGGGGCAAAAGCTTAAAGGAAGTTTTTTTTCAGGGCAGCACAGTGGCACAGCAGTAGAGTTGCAGCCAACACATCACCAGAGACCCAGGTTTGTTCCTGACTATGGGAGCTGGCTGCACAGAGTTTGAGCATTCCCCCCGGGTTTTCTCCGGGAGCTCCGGTTTCGTCCCACATTCCAAAGACGGTGCAGGTTTGTAGGCTAATTGGCTTGGTGTAATTGTAAACTCCCTAGTGTGTAGGATAGTACATGTGTGCGGGCTGATCGCTGGTCGGCAGTGACTCGGTGGGCCAAAGGGCCTGTTTCCGCGGTGCATCTCTAAACCAAACTAAACTGAACTACATAGTGGGTGCCTCGAACATGCTGCCAGGGGTGGTGGTACAGGCAGATGCAAGAGTGGTGTTTAAGAAGCTTTTAGGCAGGCACATGGATATGCAGGGGATGGAGGGATATGGATCACATGCTGGCCGATGAGATTAGTTTATCGTGGTATCAAGTTTGGCACAGATATTGTAGGCTGCAAGACCTGGTTCTGTTCTATATTCTACATTCTAAATGAAGTAGAGTCAAAGGCAATTTCTGTCGTGGGGCCAAACATTTTAACTCCTGGTCCCATTCCCATACTGGCCTGGACCTCCTCCACTGTCAGAGTAAGGCCACAGAACGTTGATTTCTCTGATTTCAAGTAACTCCTGCATTCCCTCCACTCCCCTCTCTCCTCCACCCTAGTCCCACTGGTCGCACCATCTTGTTATCATACATTCCCCAGCCAACAATGGGCCATTGTGGGCTCCACCCTTCCAGAGGTCATCTGTTGCCAAACCCCAATTTGTTCTGTCCTTTTCTTACCTCCACTTTATCCCCCCTCCCCACCTCTACTTTCAGTCTGAAGAAGGATTCTGATCAGTCAGAGGTTATGGGGAGAGGGCAGGAGAATGGGGTTAGGAGCGAGAGATAGATCAGCCATGACTGAATGGCGGAGTGGACTTGATGGGCTGAATGGCCTAATTCTGCTCCAATCACTTATGATCTTATGAAAACGTCACCTATTCTTTTTCTCCAGGAATGCTGCCTGACCTGCTAAGTTATTCCAGTACTTTGTGTCAATCATTACACTCAGAAACAGGCCCTTCAGCCCATTGAGTTTGTGCCAAGCATCAAGCATATATTTACATCATTCCTATTTCATTTTTCCACATTCCCATCAACAGGTCCCAATTTTACTGCTACCACACTACGTACTTTTACAATGGCCAACTAACCTACCAGCGCATCATTTAGGATAAGGGTGGAATCCAGGGTCCCCGTGGGAAATGCATGCATTCACGGGGAGAGTGAGCAAACTTTACACAGAGAACGCCACAGGTCGGGATTGGACCTGAAACACTGGAGCTATGAGGCAGCTATTCCACCAAGTGCCCTGCTCGGCTTCAAACTGTGCCAAAGTAACTGTCGCTGCCCAATGTAATCTCAATCAATAACACCTCATCCTTCGACCATGCACATTGTAGCCTTCTGGAATCAATATTGTTTAGCAATAATAAATATAAATGGAAAATGCTGGAAATACTCAGCGGGTCAGCCAGCTGAACTGTTCTTCCCCGAAGGAAATTGTTCAACAATTTCAGATAATTAGCAATTATGCCATTTTCCACCATCAATTCCACATTCTCCTGGCATTTCTCAGATCGTTGTTCTGCATTTCCACCTCCTCCAGGCTCATCCTTTATCCCCCTTCCAGCTCAAGAGGCAAGAGAGTCAAGAGGGTTTTATTGTCATATGTCCTAAAATGGAACAATTAAATTCTTAGCTGTGGTAGCATAGTAACATACAATAGTACACACACAATAAACATTTTTTTTTAAAGTTCAGTGCATTCTGTATGTGTGTATGTAGGTATAAATATAGAATTGTGTGTGTATGTATATATGTATGTATGCATTTACACATGTGTGTGCATGTGTGTGTTGTCCATTACATTGACAAGAGACATTGTTTTTGTCTTTGCACTACATATATATACATACTTATATACGCACCCACACACACACACATATATATATATATATTGGGGGAACAGACCCAACGGGTCTGCACCTGGTCTAGTATATATATATATATATATATATGTGTGTGTCTGTGTGTTACTTTATTCAGAAGCAGCTTCTTATATGTACAGTATATATATATATATATATATATATATATCTATTATTATATAAAAGTCTGTGGCTGCCGCCTGCCGTCCGTCCGTCCGGGCTGCCTTTCTGTCTTTTGATTCGCTGCTCCTTCCTATCAGCTTCCAACACACTTCAAAACAAAGTTGCAAGGCAGGAACACTCTGAACTTTTCACCTCAATGGGATATCACAGCAAGTGCTTCAACAGGAGGGGGAGGGCCAATTGGTATTGCAATTGGAACTGCTGCAGCAGGCAGGGTAGGTGAAATTTGAATTTTTTTTAAATCCACTGCTGAGGGAGGCAGGGGAGTGCTGGAATCTTACATTTGGGAACGGGTTCAGTTCCGTTGGAGGAGACGGGTGCAAGGTGGAATATTGGGTTGGGGATCACACCATTGGGGGAACAGACCCAACGGGTCTGCACTTGGCCTAGTGTATATATATATATATATATATAATAAGGAATTGCTCCTGAACCTGGACACTTCAGGTTCCTGTGTGTTCTTCCTGATGGCAGGAGTGAAATGAAAATGTGGCCGGGGTGGTAGCTGGGTCTTTGATGATGCTGGCTGCCCTTTTGAGGCTGAGAGTCCTGTAGTCTGTAGTCCTCTACGGAGGTGTGGAGGTCAGTACCTGTGGGGGACTGGGCAATGTTCTGTTTCTCACTTTGTCCCTCCTTTATAACCTCTTCCTTTGGCCAGGTCAGATCTTTTGTGGTCTCCATTCCCCACTCGATTTTATCCAAAGCTTAAAACTTGTCATATTATCACTTCTTATGTAAAGTCACCAGTCGGAAATTTCACATGGTTTCCTCTCCATAGGTGCTGCCTGACCAGCTGTGTATTGCCACAATTTTCCCTCTTTTTTGTCTTTAATTGCTTATTGAGTTGGTTTTCTTAGGAATAGCAGAATCTCTGACAAAGCAACCCTCTCTCAGCTTGGTACTAAGGTCAATAAGGGACTTGTTGAATTTTCCCGCCAACTTTCCAAAATGCCACAGTACTTTACTTTCGACTTTACACCCTACTTTAGACTTTACACTGTAGAAATACAGCCCATGCCAATCAACAATCCCCGTATGCAAGCACTATCCTACACAATTTTACTGAATACAATTAGCCTACAAACCTGTGTTTAAGAAGGAACTGCAGATGCTGGAGAATCGAAGGTACACAAAAAAGCTGGAGAAACTCAGTGGGTGCAGCAGCATCTATGGAGCGAAGGAAATAGGCAACGTTCTGAAGAAGGGTTTCGGCCCAAAACGTTGCCTATTTCCTTCGCTCCATAGATGCTGCTGCACCCGCTGAGTTTCTCCAGCTTTTTTGTGTAGCCTACAAACCTGCACGCCTTTGGAAACCGAAGGACCCGGAGAAATCCCACGCGGCCATGAGGAGAGCATACAAACTCCGTACAGACAGCACCCGCAGCCAAGATGGAACCAAGCTCTCTGATGCTGTAAGGCAGCAAGAACAGAGGATCGTATAACCATTGAAACAGGCCCTTTGGCCCCTCGAGTCCATGCTAACCATTGACCACTCATTTACACTAATCCTACAATAAACTAATTCCATTCTTCCCACATTCCCACATACTGATTCTGCTACTCACTTGGAGCGACTTACAGAGGCCAATTAACCTGCCAATCTACACTTTGAGATGTGGGAGGACCTTTAGCCCATTCTATGAAGACCCAATGGAAACACATGTGGTCATAAGGAGAACGTGTGAATTACACACAGTCAACATGAAGGTCAAGATTGAACACAGGTTAGCTTTGTTTTTAGTTTAGAGATACAGCGTTGAAACAGGCCATTCGGCCCACTGAGTCCGCACCGACCAGCAATCCCCGTATATTAACACTACCCGAGACACACTAGGGACAATTTTTACAGTTACCAAGCCAATTTATCCACAACTCTGCACGTCTTTGGATTGTGGGAGGACACCGAAGATCTCGGAGAAAACCCACGCGGTCATGGGGAGAACGTACAAACTCCGTACAGACAGCACCTGTAGTCGGGATCAAACCCGGGTGTGCGGTGCTACAAGTGCTGTGGGGCAGCAACTCGTGCCACCCCGCCACCCACTTTAGTTGCTGGAACTATGAGGCGGCAGTTCTACTCCCTGTGCCACTGTGCTGCCCAAATCTCCATAACGTCCCCCCTAGGCCTATGGCAACAGAAGCAAAGTACAGCTTGTTTACGCAGCCTTATTTAACATTGGGCATTGAGGAAGGAGAACTTCATTCCTCTGGGACCCACGATCCAGGTCCACAACTTGGAATAATTGGAATTTTTGAATTATAAAGATTGGCTACCAGACCAGAATCGCACAAATCTCCTCAGCCAGTATCCTTTCTCTAATTGTTGAATTACAAGCAAAATATTTTAGTGACTTCACTTGTCCTTGTGACATGGACTTATTTATTGACCACCTGGCATTCCCCAGGGACAATGATGGGTCAACAACTTAGTAGGGGGACTGTAGAGATAGAAATGTAGAAACATAAAAACATAGAAAATAGGTGCAGGAGCCCTTCGAGCCAGCACCGCCATTCAATATGATCATGGCTGATCATCCAAAATCAGTGCCCCGTTCCTGCTTTTACCCCCAATACCCTTGATTCCACTAGCACCAAGAGCTATATCTAACTCTCTCTTGAAAACATCCAGTGAATCGGCCTCCACCGCCTTCTGTGGAAGAGAATTCCACAGATTCACAACTCTCTGGGTGGAAAAGATTTTCCTCATCTCATTTCTAAATGGCCTACCTCTATTTCATAAACTGTGACCCCTGGTTCTGGACTCCCCCAACATCGGGAACATTGGAATTGGATAGGGGTGGCCAAATTCTTCCCTGTAGCTCGGTCATGGTAGCTTTTAAGGTAGCTCTTAAGGTCTTTTCCCTTTGTGATACCAACCCTCAACTTGCTATCAAGACCTGGGATACAGGCCCTGAAATAATGTGTGAGCATGCTGTTATAAGGAGGAAGGAATCAAGGATTTGGGAGGTGCAATGTGTAGTCCCTAATATGTTTCAGTAATGGGATCCCCAAGCAAGTTACAGGGATTCCCCAGAACCTGGGCATTGTATTGATAGCAATTACAAGACTGTCACCAGTTAGGTTCGCCAGACTGATTCCTGGGATGTCAGGACTGTCTTATGAAGAAAGACTGGATAGACTTGGTTTATACTCTCTAGAATTTAGGAGATTGAGAGGGGATCTTATAGAAACTTACAAAATTCTTAAGGGTTTGGACAGGCTAGATGCAGGAAGATTGCTCTCGATGTTGGGGAAGTCCAGGACAAGGGGTCACAGCTTAAGGATAAGGGGAAAATCCTTTAAAACCGAGATGAGAATAACTTTTTTCACACAGAGAGTGGTGAATCTCTGGAACTCTCTGCCGCAGAGGGTAGTCAAGGCCAGTTCATTGGCTATATTTAAGAGGGAGTTAGATGTGGCCCTTGTGGCTAAGGGGATCAGAGGGTATGGAGAGAAGGCAGGTACGGGATACTAGGTTGGATGATCAGCCATGATCATATTGAATGGCGGTGCAGGCTCGAAGGGTCGAATGGCCTACTCCTGCACCTAATTTCTATGTTTCTATGTTTCTATGTTACAACACTTCAATAGCTTCCCATCCCAATTCAACATGTAATTAGTTGCCCATCTCAACTAGACGATATAGTCTTTAAATGATTGCACCAAGCTTACCAGCTAGGTTATCAGGATGTGTAGGAAGGAGCTGCAGATGCTGATTTAAACCAAAGATAGATACAAAAAGCTGGAATAACTCAGCGGGATAGGCAGCATCTCTGGAGAGGAGCAAAGGGTGATGTTTCCGGTCGAGATCCTTCGTCAGACCCGACTCTAACCAAAACGTCACCCATTCCTTCTCTCCAGAGATACGGCCTGTCTCGCTGAGTTACTGGTGTTTATCTTGGGTTGTCGGGATGAATGGCAAAACAATTATTCATGCTTTTGCGTAGTTTAAACTTGACCCTGAGCCCGCTCCAGTATCTGAACAATCTATCAATTGGTGCACAATGCAACCCTTGTGTCCCCCAGTGCTAGCGTTTGTTATAATCCCCTGCCGCAGAGTGCCGAGGGATTGCAAACACTGTGACGTTGCAAACTACAACAGGACTTGGCATTGTTCAGTGTCAGAGCAGATCTATGAGTGTATGATACCACCCTGTGGAGTGCACATGCCGTTGTGTGCAGCCCAGCTCCCAAAGATTGCTTGACAGAGACAGTTACTGCCTGGGGTCAGAAATGTTGAGGGAGAATGCAGGATGGGCTTGCAAGAAAAACACATAGCTTGCACCAAAAACAAGATATAAATAGAGTGGAACATGGTGAAAATTGTCAGAAACCATTACTTTAGTTTAGTTTAGCCTAGATTAGTTTATTGACCATTGAGTACAGAGATACAGTGAAAAGCTTTTCATTGCATGCTAACCAGTGGGAAGACTGTACATGATTACAATCGAGCTGACCACATTGTACAGATACGTGAAGGGGATAATGTATAGTGCAAGATAAAGTCCAGTAAAGACTGATTAAAGATAGTCAGAGGGTCTTCAATCAGCTAGATAGTGCTCAGGACTGCTCGTTTCTTGTTGGAAGGATGGTTCAGTTGCCCGATAACAGCTGGGAAGAAATTGTTTCTGAATCTGGTGGTGTGCGTTTTCACACTTCTGTACCTCTTACCTGAGGGGAGGGGGGAGAAGAGGGAGTGACCAGGGTGAGACTCGTCCTTGATTATGCTGGTTGCCTTGCCGAGGCAGCGTGAGGTGTAGATGGGGTCTACAGAAGGGCGGTTGGTTTGGGTGATGGTCTGGGCTTAACAGGGAAGGAGAGAGTGTGACAGGAGAAATAAAGAGATGGCTAAGACCAAAAGAATGGGCTGTTTGATATCAAACCCCATAGAATGAAATGAGTCCGCTTGCTTTTTGTGTTTTGTAACACATGGAGCCACAGCCTGCAGTGTTGTGTCTGTGCTGTTCCAACTTGTGTAAACGGGGATGAAGGAATTTGATTGTCAATCCCCTGCATTAATAGCAACGTTGCAATAATTGCAGGTGCTGCAACATCAAGCCTCCAAGGGGCCGGATTAGCCCACCACTCAATTATGCAAGTTGGAATCCATCTAGTCGTTGATTCCCTTCTCTGCCAGTCTCAGGAGCTCCAGCCTCTCTCCGACACACTCGCTCTTGGCTACTCCTCAAGGTATGCCAAGCTTAAAAAAGCTCTCGTCCTCTCTCCAACCGGTTCTGCTTGTCCCTCTGTCACTGTTTCCCCCCTCTGTGATTCCTCCTGCTCTTCTGCTCTTCGAATAGGATCCCGACCCAAAACGTCACCTATCCATGTTCTCCAGTGATACTGCATGACCCGCTGAGTTACTCCAGCATGTTGTGTCTTAATTCCCAGGTCTCTACCGTCTACTCTGGGGGGTCCCTCACCTCCATTCCCAGGGTGATTCAGCCACCACGTTGTACGACACGGGTACGCCCTTTTTCAGACCACCTTTTCCATATCAATTGCAATGCCAATCTATGCTAATCCCCTTTGCCTGCATTAAGGGCCTGTCCCACGAGCATGCGACAAGCGCGACTTAACGTGGTCGCTTGAGCCGTACGGCCTCGCAGGGCCGGTCCCACTTCGATCGCTGGAGCCGTCTGGAGTTGTGCGGAGTTGGTCCCAACATCGTGCGGGGCTCCGAAAAACTGACACTGTCCAAAAATTCCGCGCGGCAACGGCCTGCCGGCCCGCAGCCGCATTGAGGCCGTACGCACCGCCTCGATGGGCGTGTGCAGCGTCTCGACGCCGTACGCAGCGGCTTGGCGGCGTACGCCTAGCGCGAACTTCTTGCGGACTTCGCTCGAACTTCACGTCAATTCGTACGGGATCACTCGACCTCCACGCGGCCCCCGCTTCCGGTTTGGTCGCGCTTGCCGCATGCAGTCGCATGCTCGTGTGACAGGCCCTTGAGGCCTGCATTAAGCCTTTCCTATCTGAGTACCTGTCCAAATGCCTTTTAAGTGTTCCAACTTCACTTTAAACTTTAGACTTCAGAGCTACATCACAGAAACATGCACTTTGGCCCACCGAGTCCACGCCGACCAGCGATCACCCCATACGCTAGCACTATCCTACACACTAGGGACAATTTACAATTTTACTGAAGCCAATCAATCTACAAATCTGAGCATCTTTGGAGTGTGGGAGGAAACTCCAATTTGAGTATAGGAGCAGGGAGGTTCTATTGCAGTTGTACAGGGTCTTGGTGAGACCACACCTGGAGTATTGCGTACAGTTTTGGTCTCCAAATCTGAGGAAGGACATTATTGCCATAGAGGGAGTGCAGAGACGGTTCACCAGACTGATTCCTGGGATGTCAGGACTGTCTTATGAAGAAAGACTGGATAGACTTGGTTTATACTCTCTAGAATTTAGGAGATTGAGAGGGGATCTTATAGAAACTTACAAAATTCTTAAGGGGTTGGACAGGCTAGATGCAGGAAGATTGTTCCCGATGTTAGGGAAGTCCAGGACAAGGGGTCACAGCTTAAGGATAAGGGGGAAATCCTTTAAGACCGAAATGAGAAGAACTTTTTTCACACAGAGAGTGGCGAATCTCTGGAACTCTCTGCCACAGAGGGTAGTTGAGGCCAGTTCATTGGCTATATTTAAGAGGGAGTTAGATGTGGACCTTGTGGAGATCAGGGGGTATGGAGAGAAGGCAGGTACGGGATACTGAGTTGGATGATCAGCCATGATCATATTGAATAGCGGTGCAGGCTCGAAGGGCTGAATGGCCTACTCCTGCACCTAATTTCTATGTTTCTATGTTTCTAACTGGAACAGCCGGAGAAAATCCACAGGGAGAATTGTGCAAACTCTGTACAGACAGCACCCATAGTTATGATCCAACATATCGCCCACGCCAACCAACATGCCCCATCTACACTAGTCCCATCTACCTGTGTTTGGCTCATATCCCTCTAAACCTATCCTATCCATGTTCCCATCTAAATGTTTCTTAAACACTGTGGTAGTACCAACCTCAACTACCTCCTCTGACAGCTCGTTCAATATACCTACCACCCTTTGTGTAAAAGAGTTGCCCCTCAGGTTCCTTGTAAATCTTACCCCCCCTCACCTTAAACGCAATGCACCTACAAACCTATAAAACCCACTGTGCTGTGAGGTATGTGGATCAAGGCCAAGGGTAAAAATAGCATCTGGGAAGCTTAGCTTTTTAGTTTTAGTTGAGAGATACAGCACGGAAACAAGCCCTTCGGCCCACCGAGTCCGCACCGACCAGCGATCCTAGGCTAGCACATTGATACTATCCTACACACACACTAGGGACAATTTACACATATACCAAGCCAATTAACCTACATACCTGGACTTTTTTGGAGTGTGGGAGGAAACCGAAGACCTTGGAGAAAGCCCACGCGGTCATGGGGAGAAGTAAGTAAGTAAGTACGTTTATTGGCCAAGTATTCACATACAAGGAATTTGCCTTGGTGCTCCACCCACAAGTAACACCATGACATACAGTGACAGTTACAAATGACTCAGAAAACACTAAACATTAATAACAATAAAACATTAATGATAAAACACCATTGATGTTTTATAGTCAGGATCAAATTCGGGTCTCTGGCAATGTACCCCTGCATCATAATACCGCACTATGCACACAGTTTAGTTTGGTTTAGTTTAGTTTAGTGTAGTTTAGTTTAGAAAGATAGCATAGAAACGGGCCCTTTGGCCCATTAAGTCCATGCCGACCATCAAACACCATTGATGTTTTATAAGATCAATGTTATACGTACAAACTCCGTACAGACAGCACCCGGAGTCGGGATCGAACCCGGGTCTCCAGTGCTGCAAATGCTGTAAAGCAGCAACTGTGCTGCTGCGCTACCGTGCAAGCAGTACCTGTCCGTAAGCTTGCAGCGGATAAATGGAAGATTTGCTGTTCGGTTGAGCAATGTTAGTTTATTTGCATTAATAACACTTCACCACTTCAACATCGATCTCCATCGGCCAGCTCTCGAACCCTCATTAACACAGTCTCCTACTTTTCATCCCCCGGATCTCCTGCCTCCTCCTCCAAGTTCACAAGTTATAGGAGTAGAATGAGGCCATTCGGCCCATTGAGTCTACTCCGCCATTCAATCATGGTTGATCTCTGCCTCCTAATCCCATCTTCCTGCCTTCTGCCCATAACCATTTTATTGCTACCTGTGAGGGTTTGCTGTACGCAAATTGAGTGCAGGTTTGTGAAGGTCCCAATGATGCTGCATAACTACAGCCTTTCTCTGCAGCTGGGCTTATTGATGTAGATACAGGTTATCAGAAGCTTGTGCACTACGCATTCAGGGATTGTTTTGAGAGTTGCAGAGAGGAGGTGGGGGGGGGGGGCTGCTTGTTTTTTTTTCTCACACCGCCGTCTAATTACGGCACATCCTCAGGAATTGCACGTTCCCTTCAAGTGTTAGCGGCTCGGACTAAAAAAACAAGTAATGTCGCACTTTGTGAGAAAGAGATTGGAGTGTGAGTCCCTCGTGTGTTCACACTGCACAAACAGGTCCATGTTTGGCACCAAACTTCAGTGTTGCATTAAAGCATGATTTCCCGTTTAATTCTGGCGTGAAACTCATGGCAGAGTGGAGTTCGATCCTGACTACGGGTGCTGTTGTGCAGACTTTGTACGTCTCCCTGTGACCATGTGGGTTTCACCCGGGTGCTCCAGTTTCCTCAAACATTCCAAGGCGTACAGGTTTGTAGGTTAATTGGCTTCGGTAAAAATTGTCAATTTGCCCTAGTGTGTAGGATAGTGCCAGTGTGCGGGGATCGCTGATTGACATGGACTCGGTTGTTTCCGCGCTGTATCTCTAAACAAAACTAAACTAGGTGCTGTTCAGGAAGGAACAGCAAATGCTGGAAAATCGAAGGTAGACAAAATTGCTGGCGAAACTCAGTCTGTGCAGCAGCATCTATGGAGCGAAGGAAATAGGCAACGTTTCGGGCCAAAACCCTTCTTCAGACTAAATGCTGGACCCTCTGAGTTATTCCTGCACCATGTGTCTTTTTCTGGATTTCGACATTTCTGACATGGGTCTCCCTTTATCTACTTGGTTGCCCTTGGAAGGAAGTGAGTTCTCTCCTGTCTGGTACAATTGAGCACTGTCTTAGGCAGTTAATGCGAGTTGGAAGTCACGTATGAATTAGGCTGGGTAAAAATAAATTCTCTTTTCTAATGGAAAAGAGTGAACTAATTGTTTTTTTCAAGCAATCCCAACAAACTCACTCACTTCACCAGTTAAGCAAGTTTTGAAAAGCTGAATTCAAATCCTCAAAGTAACCATTGTGTTATTTGAACCAACTCTTTCTGCATGTTGAACTTATTTTATAACCACCACCACCACAAACCTCAGACACTTATATTTCGCTTCATTTGATATCCAGTCCAGAGAAAGGGTCCTGGCCTGAAACGTTGCCTGTCTATTTCCCACCACAGATGCTGCCTGACTCTCTAAGTACCCTCAGCCCCCAGCAGTCTGTTGTTTGCACCACATTCCAGCATCCGCAGTCTCTTGTGTGTTGTTCTGTCATAATTTGATATGTTTAGTTTAGTTTCATTTGGTTTAGAGATACAGGGTACAATGTGGACAAATGCCCTTCTGCCTGCTGATCCCGCACTGACCAGCGATGCCTGTAAACCAGCACTGTCCAAATACACTCGGACCAATTTATAATTTTCTCCGAAGCCAAATAACCTACAAACCTGTACATCTTTGGTGTGTGGGAGGAAACCAGGGAACCTGGTGAAAACCCACACGGTCATGGGGAGATTGTATGTACTCTGTACAAACAGCACCCGTAGTCAGGATCAGATCGGGGTCTCTGGCACTGTGCCGCTGAGTCACAATGCCACACTATGTACACAGTTTAGTTTGGTTTAGTTTAGTTTAGTGTAGTTTAGTTTAGAGATATAGCATGGAAACAGGACCTTTGGCCCATTAAGTCCATGCCGACCATCAATTACCCATTCAGACTAGTTCGATGATATCCTACATTTTCATTTGCTCCTTACACACCACAGAGGCCAATTAACCTACAAACCCACATGCCTTTGGGATGTGGGAGGAAACCAGGGCACCCAGAGGAAACACGTGGACACAGGGCGAATGTGCAAACTCTCCACACAGACAGCACCTGAGGTCAGGATTGAACCCGGGTCTCTGGCGCTGTGAGGCAGCAGCTCCACCAGCCGCGCCACTGTGCACGTACAGATCTTGTCCGAAAGTGCATCATGAATTGCAAAGTCGATTAAAATTACATTAATAGGGACAGCACCAAGAGCTGAATTTAAATGTTAATATTTTCACAGGGAATTTAAAAAAAACAAGAAATGCTGGAAATATGCAGCAATGATGGATATAACAGTAAAGGAAAAGCTAGAGAAAAGCAGATTCTAAGGCGTAGAGAAGGAAGGGAGAGAGAAATTAAAACTAAAGATCTTTAAAAGGGCAGAGAGCTTGAGAGATCAAAGGACAAAAGGAATGATTGTGTAAAGCAGCAAAAGGGCAGAGTAGGTAAAAAAGCAGAATGATTATCCAAAATTACCCACTTGGAAAGAATGCTGGAATTAGAGTCATAGAGAGATATAGCACGGAAACAGGGCCGTCAGCCCACTGAGTACATGCCAACTATCAAATACCCATTTACACGTTACATCAATCAAATGTTTTTTCTTCGCCCATCAACTCCCTCAGATTCTACCACTCACTTACACACTACAAGCAACTTAACTTCACCAATTTACTTACCAAGATGCACATAGAGTCATACAGCATGGAAACAGACCTTTCGGCCCAACATGTCCACACCGACCAACTTGTCTCATCTACACTAGTCCCACATTCCTTCTTGGCCCATATCTCTCTGAACCATGTACCTGTCTAAATGTTTCCTAAACGTTGCGTTAGCTCCTGCCTTAGCTACCTCCTCTGGCAGCTTGTTCCATACAGCCACCACCCTTTAAGTAAAAAAGTTACCCCTCAGGATCCTATTAAATCCTTCCTTCCTCACCTTAAACCTATGTCCTCCGGTTCGTGAATGTGGGAGGAATATGGAGGACTGAGGGGATGGGGAGGGAACTACACAGTCACAGGGAGAAGCAAAGATCCTATAGGATACAGGATAGACCACTCCTGCTAAATGCAATGGGATGACGTGTAGTACGCAACGGAACGGAACGTGGGCCTTTTTTTCATCCATTTCAGTAACCCGACCCGACCCGACCCGCAGTGTAATCAACGTTGCGTGGGAACAGTTTGTGTTAATAAATTATAATTCTGAAAATGAGGAGAAGATTTTTGCCAAATAACTTTGATTTTTACGAGGATGTTTCGGTAACCGGCTTCCGTCTCCGCACTAGTATCTTTGCTCCGCTACGGGATCTTTGGAGCGGAGACGGAAGCCGGTTACGGAAATGGGGCTGAACATTACCCCATGAAGCTGCCCATGACCGTACTGTGTCTTTTTCGTCGAGTGGACTATCTTGCTCGCTATAGGATCTTTGGGGAGAACATGCAAACTCCACACCGACAGCATGGAAGTCTCTGGTGCTGTGAGGTAGCAGTTCCACCCACTGCAGGCCTGTGTCTGCCTGGCATTAAAATACTGGAATGCTGGATATTTATGTTGTCGGATTGAATGTTGAGTCTGGAAGTCTGGATGGTACCAAGTAAGAAGTTGAGTTACACCAACTTACATCAAGCTTGAGACAGAGCATGGGGCTAAGGGAAAGGAGGCTGTAGGGGGAGGAAGGTGGATGGTGGATTGTTGACGTGGCAAATTGGTGAGGTGACAAGTGAGTTCCAAGTGGGGTGGAACAGTGGCGCAGCGGTAGAGTTGGTGCCTTAAAACACCAGTTGGGTGTGTGGAACGAGCTGCCGGAGGAGGCAGTTGAAGCAGGTACTATCGCAGCAGGTCAAACGCAGCCAGGTGTGACTAGTGTAAATGGGGCATGTTGGTCGCCTTGGGCAAGTTGGGCTGAAGGGGCTGTTTCCCTTGCTGTATGACTCTAGTAATGGACAGCGCAGTGGCACAGCAGTAGAGTTGTTGCATTACAGTGCCAGAGACCTGGGTTCAATCCCGACTACAGGTGCTGCCTGTAGGGAGTTTGCATGTTTTACCTGTAACTGCATAGGTTTCTCTGGGTGCTCCGGTTTCCTCCCACATTCCAAAGATGTGCAAGTTTGCAGGTAAAATGGCTACTGTAAATTGTCCCAGGAGCGTAGGATAGAATTAGTGTAAAGGTGATTGTTGGTTGGTGTGGATTCAGTGTAATTAAGGGCCTATTTCATAGAAACATAGAAACATAGAAAATAGGTGCAGGAGTAGGCCATTTGGCCCTTCGAGCCTGCACCGCCATTCAATATGATTATGGCTGATCATCCAACTCAGTATCCTGTACCTGCCTTCTCTCCATACCCCCTGATCCCTTCAGCCACTGGCCTCAACTACCTTCTGTGGCAGAGAATTCCACAGATTTACCACTCTCTGTATGAAAAATGTTTTTCTCATCTCGGTCCTAAAAGATTTCCCCCTTATCCTCAAACTGTGACCCCTTGTTCTGGACTTCCCCAACATCGGGAACAATCTTCCTGCATCTAGCCTGTCCAACCCCTTAAGAATTTTGTAAGTTTCTATAAGATCCCCCCTCAATCTTCTAAATTCTAGCGAGTTTCCACACAGTGTCTCTAAATAAAACTCAACTAACTTAAACAACTAAACTAAACTAAGTGGAGAGCCATCCTGGTTGTTGCTGGAATGGACAGAAGGATGACAGCAGAAGTGTGGACATTTTTGAGAGCCCTTTCAACTCCGATGGAGAGGTGAGGAAAGGTTTGGTCACACTGGTGTGGAAGGTCGTATCATTAGGATAAGAGCAACAAAAAATGGGAAACCCAGAAAATGGAGCGGAAGCCAGATAAAAGCTCAGCTTTAGCGATGCAGTGTGGCAACAGGCCCTTCGGCCCACTGAGTCCATGCACACCAGTGATCACCCATACACTAGTTCTATCCTCCACTCTAAGATGAATTTACAGAAGTCAATTAGCCAACAAGCCCACACGTCTTTGGAAGGAAACCCACACACTCACTCCGCACAAACAGCAACCAAGGTCAGGATTGAACCTGGGTCTCTGCCATTGTAAGGCAGCAGCTCTACCAGCTGAAGGAGTTGTATCTGTGGGAGTAGTGGGGTTGCAATGGACATGTGTAGTTCACACTGTATTCAACATGGCCAGTGCCTGCATGTGTTGCCCATCCCTGGCTGGCTTACAAGAAGGGGACAAACCTTAACTTGAGACAACTTCTTGCACCACTGAGCAAAACATCAAGTGCTGGGGAAACTCAGCAGGTCAGGCAATATCTGTGGAGGGCACATGGACTGGTGATGTTTTGTGCCAGGACCTTTCTTCCGATAGTACGACGTGTCCCGACCTGCAACATTACCTGTCCATTCCCTCCCCAGATGCTGCAGGACCCACCACGTTCCTCGAGCTCTTTGTGTTTTGCTCAAGATTTCAGCATCTGCAGTTTCTAGTGTCTCCATCTTGAACCATTGCAAAAGGGAATGGCTACATAGGGATAAGGGAATGGCTACATAGTTCCAAGTCAGGGATGTGTGTGCATTTTGTAGGGGGGATTACAAGTGATGGCACCCCTCTGTATCTGCTGCCATTGTCCTTTCTGGAGATAGGGGCCTGGAGTTAGGGAAATGCACTCGGAGTAGCTTGGGTGAGTTGTTTAGCTTACTTTAGTTTAGTTTCAGGTATTTTAGAGATACAACACAGAAACAGGCCCTTCGGCCCACCGAGTCCACACTGACCAGCGATCCCCACACAATAACTCTATCCTACACACACTAGGGACAATTTACAATTATACCGAGCCAATTAACCTACAAACCTGCACATCTTTGGAGTGTGGTGGAAACCGGAGATCCTAGAGAAAACCCACTCAGAGAGTAGTTGTTCAGTATCTGGAACGAGCTGCCAGAGGAAACTATAGATTCGGGTAGAACGAGGATTTTCAAAATACATTTGGACAGAGGAGTGACACGTTGGCACAGTAGTAGAGTTGCTGCTGTTACAGCGCCAGAGATCCGGGTTTGATCCCATCTATACAGAATTTGTACGCTCTTCCTGCAACCTCGTGGGTTTTCTCCGGGTGCTCCGGTTTCCTCCCACATTCCAAAGACATGCAGGTCTGTGGGTTGATTGGCTTCTGTAAATTGTCCCCAGGGTGCAGCATAGAACTGTAAGGGGTGATTATTGGACAGCATAAACTCCGTGGGCTGAAGGGCCTGTTTCCACGCTGTATCTCTAAGACTAAAAAACAAAACCTAAAACAGATATATGGACAGGAAGGTTCAGCAGGCTGTGGGGCCAAATGCAGGGAAATGGGACTAGCCTAGAATGATAGTCAACATGGGCCAAAGGGTCTTTGATGATGTATAGTTCTGATGAAACTACATATATTCAGGCAAGTAGTGTGTACTCCATTACCTTGATGAGCATCTTGTTGATGGCGGAAAGGTTTCGAGGTGACAGAGGCACAAAGGCACAATGATTGCTGCCTTACAGCACCGGAGACCCACGTTCGATCCTGACTATGGGTGTATGGAGTTTGTGCATTCTCCCTGTGACCACAGGTGTTTTCTCTGGGTGCTCCAGTTTCCTCCCACTTTCTAAAGATGTACAGGTTGGCAGGCTTATTAGTTTTGATAAAATTGTAAATTGTCCCCAGTGTGTAGGATAGTGCTAGTGTACAACCTGATCACTGGTCGTCACGGACTCAGTGGGCCTGAGGGCCTGTTTCTATGCTGTATCTCTAAAGTCTAAAGGTAAGTCATTCACTGATGGTATCCAGCATACCTGTCCTTGCTACAGTATCTAAGTAACTGGTTCAACCTCTTACAGTTCAATTATAATGCACAGGATCTCCCAGAGGAACATTCTACAAAATCATAGCACTTTGAAAGCTAAATAGAAACATAGAAACATAGAAATTAGGTGCAGGAGTAGGCCATTCGGCCCTTCGAGCCTGCACCGCCATTCAATATGATCATGGCTGATCATCCAACTCAGTGTCCCGTACTTGCCTTCTCTCCATACCCTCTGATCCCCTTAGCCACAAGGGCCACATTTAACTCCCTCTTAAATATAGCCAATGAACTGGCCTCAACTACCCTCTGCGGCAGAGAGTTCCAGAGATTCACCACTCTCTGTGTGAAAAAAGTTCTTCTCATCTCGGTTTTAAAGGATTTCGCCCTTATCCTTAAGCTGTGACCCCTTGTCCTGGACTTCCCCAACATCGGGAGCAATCTTCCTGCATCTAGCCTGTCCAACCCCTTAAGAATTTTGTAAGTTTCTATAAAATCCCCTCTCAATCTCCTAAATTCTAGAGAGTATAAATCAAGTCTATCCAGTCTTTCTTCATAAGACAGTCCTGACATCCCAGGAATCAGTCTGGTGAACCTTCTCTGCACTGCCTCTATGGCAATAATGTCCTTCCTCAGATTTGGAGACCAAAACTGTACGCAATACTCCAGGTGTGGTCTCACCAAGACCCTGTACAACTGCAGTAGAACCTCCCTGCTCCGATACTCAAATCCTTTTGCTATGAAAGCTAACATACCATTCGCTTTCTTCACTGCCTGCTGCACCTTCATGCCTACCTTCAATGACTGGTGTACCATGACACCCAGGTCTCGCTGCATCTCCCCTTTTCCTAGTCGGCCACCATTTAGATAATAGTCTGCTTTCCTGTTTTTGCCACCAAAATGGATAACCTCACATTTATGCACATCTAAAATAATGCACATCTAAAATAAGTGAAAAACAAGACACAGCTTGTTTCCAACCTGTTTCGAACCCTTCACACCTGAGCGGGTCGTCCCCGTGAGAATCGTAAGATTTTTATTAAAATGCACAAATATTGGAATAAAGTTGGTAAAATCAAGAGACCCTTCTGTGCCCAAACACCCATGCAATCCTCAGATCACAATTGCAAATGTACGACAGGAATGTGCGGAAGGTTCTCAGCAGGTGAGGCAGCAACTGTGGAGAGAGTAGCCAAGTTCATGTTTCAGATTAGTTTGGTTTTGTTTAGAGATAACATGCGGAAACATGCCGTTCGGCCAGCCAGCGATCACCCTTGTACACTTATTCTATCCTGCACTCCAGGGACAATTTACGGAAGCCAATTAACCTACAAACCTGCACGTGTTTAGAATGTGGGAGGAAATCGGAGCACGTGATGGAAGCCCTCGCCGTCACAGTGAGAAGACCACACGTAGTTTTATGCCCCTGTCCCACTTGGGAAACCTGAACGGAAACCTCTGGAGACTTTGCGTCCCACCAAAGGTTTCCGTGCGGTTCCCGGAGGTTGCAGGTGGTTGCAGGTAGGAAGCAGGTAGGGAGACTGACAAAAACCTCCGGGAACCGCACGGAAACCTTGGGTGGGGCGCAAAGTCTCCAGAGGTTTCCGTTCAGGTTTCCCAAGTGGGACAGGGTTAGGATCAAACACAGGTCTCAGACACTGTGAGACAACAGCTCTATTGCCGCCAGTGTCGGTTAATCGAGCTTTTTAGTGAAAGGCCTGCATAAAATGGGCATGGACAAGATGGTTCCACTAGTGGGAGAGTCTAGAAACAGAGGCCGTTGCCTCAGAATTAAAGGATGCACCTTTAGAAAGGAGATGAGGAGGAATTTTTTTAGTCAGAGGGTGGTGAATCTGTGGAATTCATTGCCACTGACGGCTGTGGAGCCCAAGTCATTGGGTATTTTTAGGGCAGGGATTGATAGATTCTTGATTGTAAGGGTGTCAAGGATTATGCAGGAGAATGGGGTTGAGAGGGGACGTGAGATCAACCATGATTGAATGGCAGGGTAGACTTGATGGGCCGAATGGACTACTTCTGCTCCCATGACTTATGAATCTAAGGACATGCCTTTCAATGTTGGAGGAGTGACGGGAGGGATGTGGATCATGTGTAGGCAGAGATTAGTTTAAGTTGACATCATGTTCAGCATGGACGTTGTGGGCCGAAGGGCCTGTTCCTGTGCTGTACGTGTCTACGTTCTGTGTTTCCAAGTTAATCCATCACACTATATGGTTATAACTGATCATCCAAATTCATTATCCTATTCCACCATGATCCCTTGACCCCCTCAAGGTCTAAGACCAACATTAAATTCCCTCTTGTATACTTAATCCTGTGGCTTCAACTGCTAGGTGTACCATGAGGTCATAAGTCATAGGAGCAGATTTTGGCCATTCGGCCCATCAAGTCTACTCCCGCCATTCAATCATGGCTGATATATCTCTACCTCCTAACCCCATTCTCCTGCCTTCTCCCCATAAACTCTGACACCCACACTATTCAAGGCTCTATGTGTAGGAAAGAACTGCAGATGCTGGTTTAAATCAAAGGAAGATACGAAATGCTGGAGTAACTCAGTGAGACAGGCAGCGTCTCTGGAGAGAAGGAATGGATAACATTTCGGGTTGAGATCAGTTTGAAGAAGGGTCTCGACCCGAAACGTCACCCATTCCTTCTTTCCAGAGATGCTGCCTGTCCCACTGAGTTACTCCAGCATTTTGTGCCTTCCTTCCTTTCAAGACTTTATCTGCCTTAAAAAATATCCTGGCTTAGTCTCCACAGCCTTCCGTGGCAAAGAATTCCACAGATTCACCACACCTTGGCTAAAAAAAATCCTCACCTCCTTCCTAAAGAAACGGCCTTTAATTCTGAAGCTATGTCCTCTAGTTTCTAGACTCTCCCAGTAGTGGAAGCATCCTCTCCACATCCACTCTATCCAAGCCTTTCACTCACTATTCGGTAAGTTTCAATGAGAGGTGTAAGAGAGAATTCACCAGACTCTGGAGAAACAAGCAACCTTTTAATCTTCGTCTTAAATGACCGATCCCTTATCTTTAGATTGGGAGCTTTCCCCCTGAATTCCTGGGCCAAATTCTCTCAGAGTCAGTTCAGTCCTTTTAGAATGCAGACACGGGAGACTGCAGATGATGGAATCCCGAGTTAAAATCAAACTGCTGGAGGGACTTGGCGGGTTGTGGAGGGAAGGGCAGTGGACATTTCCGAATCGGGACCTGTCTATTTCCCTCCACAGATGCCGCCTAGTTCCTCAACCAGATTAATTTGAGTTTGCCCTTGCTGGATGCTGCCTATATTTCCAGCAGGATCTGTTTTTATTCCAGATTTTCAAGAAAATGTGTGTTTTGCTTTGGGATTCTGGATTGCAATTGCTCTCGGTAACATTGCCCTGACCGTGCAATCACACTACTAAAAACCTAGCACCGAAAGAGGCCGTTCGGCCCATCGCTGATATACTTACTCCTCGAGGTTTTTTTTTAGACTAACGTGCCTCGATTTCCCTGAAGTCCCCTCTACAACCCCCCCCCCCCCCCCCCCCCCCACCCACCAAAAAAAAACTTCCCTGCACAATCTTTTCAATGATGTTGAGACTCGTTGTAAAATAGGTCGAACGATCACGCTTGATGTGCCCGGGGAACAGATTGAAACTGCTTCATAATGTCAATTACACTGCACGGTTCTCTGTTAGTTGTGCTTCTCGTCCGTGTGAAGTTGCGCCGGATTACACCTGCGTTGCAATGCAAAAGCGAGATGGCAATCGAGCTTCGGGGAAGGGTTGTCAGCCAGCATGCTGCAGCTGGAAGCGAGCAGAGAGCTGCCGTTTGTGTGTGTGCGCACCCCCTTGGAACTTTTTCGGACACTGATTCCGTGCGCCAAGCGTGGGTATCGCCTCCTGAATGGACGCTTTCTCGGGGCTGCCTTTCATTGGTAGGTATGTCACTGCTTACGATCTCCCTGCATCTTCCCCCCACACCCACCCACCCCCCCTCCCTCCCCACCACCCCCCCCCCCCCCCCCCCCCTCGAGATAACACTTGTATAAATGTGACCGTGCAGTCCACAAAGTCACACGCACACACACACACATAATACACACACACATCTACACACACACTACTCTCTCTTTCTCTTATAAATGCACGTTTGAGCCTCTGGAAGAAAGTCAAAGACGGGGGGCGGAGAAGCCTCGCTTGAATCACAGCGATGTTGCACAGATCAATTCTATTCGCCTTCCTAGTGTGCATTCAACTCGGGAGCAGGTCGGCGGCAAATGAAATCGTCCCACAAGTTGAAGAGCAGAACGACCCAGCGGCGTCTCGAAGGACGAGGCTGTCGGCGCAGAACTCAGGTAAAAAGACACTTGCCAAATCTCGGCGTTGTTTAGCACGGGCAAAGCGGACGCGGACCCCACTTCACTTCGCCCTCTGCGTGCGAGCGAGCGAGCGAGAGACCAACTGAAGGCATTTCACTGCAGTTTTTGCCAGTCTTTCTTATTGTGTGTGTGTGTGGCCAAAACCTGCCTGTAGCCGGTAGAGATGCTGCCTCGCAGAGCCAGAGACCTGGGTTCGATCGCGACCTCGGGTGCTGCCCTGTGTGGAGTTTGCACCTTCTCCCTGGGACCGCGTGGGTTCCCTCCGGCAGCCCCCAGTTTCCCCCCCCACACCACCACGACGTGCATAAAGTTATAAGTTAAAAATTGGCCTCTGTAAAATTGCCCCCGAAAGTGTAGGGAGTGGATGAGAAAGGGGGATAGCATAGAAGTGTGAATGGGTGATCGATGGGCTCGGCGGGCCGAAGGGCCTGCTTCCATACTCTAGCTCCAAACTAAAACGAAAACCCAAATCATCTTTCGTTTATCTATATCGAGATGAGGCTGAGATTTTGTTAATAGCTAAGGAAATATTTGCAGTTTATTAGAAATCTGCTCATCTCGATTTCGAATTGGAACTGGCGTCCTTTCAAATGCATCTACATTAAATGGTTGTATGGAACATGGTTCTTTCTTTCGCTGCGAACTTCTACCGTGGGGGACGATTGGGTGTTCCGTGAATGCTTTCCTTTTTTAAAAAAAGAGCTGATGCTCAAAGGGGGGTTGGAAGTCCTAATTACAGTCACCAGTCATTTTTAACAGCTCACTGCGGATCCGCCTCCATCTCTCTGCAGTGCTGTGTGTGTGTGCGTGTGTCCGTGTGTGTGTGTGTGTGTGTGCCCTCACTCCTAAATGTGTTTATTGTAAGGGGGAAACCACCATCAGGACCGTCACAAATCAAAAACGCTGCCAATTTAAGGAGAAATTAATAAATAGTTGATTTCACCCCCCCAGTCAACGTGTGTGATAGAATGCAGAATGGGATGTTGAATGAGTGAACTTTGTCCCATTGAGGCTGTGACAAAATAGAGTGACCCCTTACCTTCCCCCCCCCCCCTTCTCTTATCTCCCCGCTCCCCCCCCCCCCCCCCCCCCAAGGGTACAGTACTGTGTGAACTGTGCTGTTCAATTTATAGTTTCACCTACAGACCCCACTGAGGCACCTGAGAACCAAAGATCTTATAGCTGAGAACTACCCTCATCATGCATCCCACTCTTCTAAAGGGGCAGGGTCACTGTTTGGTGTCAGGTTTAAACTGTGCAAGCGAGCCGTTGTATAAAGGCCATGCAGAATTTCACAAAGTAGGTTCCATATTCTCAATCCAGCCAAAGGAGAGGGTGATTTTTCTTCGTTGTAATCGAGTACTTGCTACCAGTACCCCAGGACTGTTGCATGTAATAATTTAACTATGTATTGCCCCAGATTTGAAGCATTGTTTGTGGGTATCAGCTATTGGACTCTTATCCTGACCTCTGGAAGTCTTTCTAATGCTTTTTCTCACTGCGATCTTTCATTGCATAATACATTTCTTTGTCGTGCTACCTTAATATTTCATCGCTTTGTATGAAGCAGGGATTTTTTTTTCAATAAATGCTGTAATTTGTGTCTTCCTCCTGTTGGTGGTGGAAAAGATATATTTTGTACAATCTGCTTGGAGGCATCTTCGAGCTTTACATCCCACCAGCTTAATATTTGATGTTATTAGACTGTGGAATGTCGACATCCTCAGCAGAAACTTGAGTTTGGGGGCTGTGATGTCCAACTGGAACCCTGCCTGTAAGATCGGTAATTAAGCCATATGCAGTTAGGTATTGTCCCTTCTCATATATATCCCATGAGAAATGCCATTAAACAGTTGATCTGATCAGTTCTCTCTCTCTCTCTCGTTTTCTCTCATTTTTTTTCTCTCTTTTTCTCTATCGCTGTCTCTCCATCTTTCTCTTCCCCCCCCCCCTCTCTCTCTCTTCTCCCCCCCCCCCCCCCCCCCCTCTCTCTGCCCGTGGGAGCTTCCTGCAGGCAAACTGACTGCTCCATTTCCCCACAAGAGCAGCCAAGGCTCTGTGGGTATTTCTCTCGCTTTCTAGGGCAGAAGGTTGCAGCTTCATGTTCTGTTTTGAACTAAAAGAAAATCTAGGTTGATGTTTTGGTGTAGCTCTAAGGAAAGGCTTTACTGCCACGTTTTGGACGAGGAGTTAAACCGAGCCCCTGTTTGCCATCTGAAGAAGGATCTCGACCCAAAACGTCACCCATTCCTTCGCTCCATAGATGCTGCCTCACCCGCTTAGTTTCTCCAGCATTTTTTGTCTACCTTCGATTTTTCCAGCATCTGCAGTTCTTTCTTAAACCCAGTTTGCCATCGAAAGTCAATGTAAAATAAAAGCTCACAGTGCAATTGTCATTCATGATCACCTTGTTTGCAGTAAAATACTGGTGGGATTTAGGTGCAGTAATACTGATACTGTCTCCTCCATACTGTAGCAATTCCACAACTCTACCTCGTTATAGAGGAGTTTCAATAAAGTCCAGGCCAATATTTATCCCATTCTAAACAGACCACACACAAAAAAGACAGTGTCATTCGGGCAGCACAGTGATGCAGCCTGTGGAGTTGCTGCTTCACAGCACCAACAATTCAGGTTCAATCCTGACCTCTGGCACTGTCTGTGTGGAGTTTGCACGTTCTCCTTGTGACTGTGTGGGTTTCTTCCAGGTGCTCCGGTTTCGCAAAGAGACGTGGGCTGGCGGATGAATTGGCCATTGTAAGTCTCCCGCTGTGTTGTGTAGCTGGTATTATTGATGGGATTATAGGGAAGGATAGGTTACACGGAAAATCAGTCGAATAGCGAGATTCATAAGTGATAGGAGCAGAATTAGGCCATTCAGCCCACTCTGCCATTCAATCATGGCTGATGTATCTTTCCAGCTCAACCCCATTCTCCTGTCTTCAACCCATTACCCCTGACACCGATTGCACAGTGGGCCAGCAGGGACTTGTTTGTCGGGCTGAATGGCCACTGATGTCACGTGGAAATTGACCATGTGTGTTGCTTGTGGGAGCTTGTTGTGATTGTTATTGCACCAGAGGCTGAAGTGGCGTGAAGTCAGATGTGCATGGTCCTTTCGAAACACAAATTGAACTCAGCCTATTTATTTGGTATTGGGAACAGCGGTGAAAACATTGCAGAGAAAAGCTGCAAGGTATACATGAAGGAGGTAACAGTGATCTTTTCCTCGGTAACCTATATTCATTATTGTGCATTGCACATTTACCTTCCAAGTGTTGTCCTCTGGTGATATTTACTGCTAATTTAAAAAAAAAATTAATTTAAAAATCTAATGTTCTGTGTTCAAGAGCCGAGAGTGTTTTATTGTCATATGTCCCAACCAGAACAATGAAATTCTTACTTGCAACAGCACAACAGAATACAGTATGTAACCATAGTACTCTGTAGACAATATAATGAATGAAAAGTAGTTCAGTATAAACATGTGTGTGCAAGAAGGAACTGCAAATTCTGGTTTACAACAAAGATAGATACAAAATGCTGGAGTAACTCAGTGGGTCTGGCAGCATCTCTGGAGAAAAGGAATAGTGACATTTTGGGTCGAGATCCTTCATTACAGATATATGTATACGTATGTATAGATATATGCACACAAACACACACACACATATATATATAATATAATCACTAATATATACAATTATCTGTTCACACTTGCAATGCAAACCACCTCTAAAAATCGATTTGAGTCTTATTGTAGTCCTTGAGACTACAGTGCCTCTGCTGGAAGGAAGGTAAATTATTGCCTCAAGGTTTCACTGAGCGATTGCAGGGGAAATGTTCCTTGTGATCAATGAAAGGAAAAACTAACAGGAACGGCTAGACTATCGTACAGGAATAAAAACTCTAAATTTGCTGTGTCTCGTGTGCAATTCCTTTCTGTAATATCTCAACGGATGTGTTTAAATTAATGAGTTGCTCCAAATTTGAAAGCAAGGAATTTTGCATTGTCTTGAGGCACTGGAGCAAGAATATCTGCAGTCTCCAAACTGCAGGTCTCTCTTCACTTGACTTTGAGGTGTGACCTCGAATCTTTAAAGGGATGTATGTAGTATTGCGCCTTGCATTCTCCGCATGAGCTTGCAGAGCTGGTTTCAGGAGCTAGGCGACCTTCCTCTGCTCATCAGAAACAAATTCCGACCTCTTATTATAAGCATCGCCTCGGGAGATGTGGTAACATTGGGACAATCATTCTGCTGTCCACCTCATGATTATATCACTGGGTTAATGATCCAGAATCCTGAGCTAGAGTCAAAGAAGGGTCTTGAGCCAAAACGTCACCCATTCCTTCTATGCAGAGATGCTGTCCATCCCTCTTAGTTACTCCAGCATTTTGTGTCTGATTTTTTTAATTTAAATCTCGCCATCAATGCTGGCATTTTAAATTAAGTAAATCTGCTCTAAAACGTTAGCAACTCCTGACAATGAAATTACGAAGAGTCCTAACGACCTGTCTTTGTTGATATAACACAATGAAGGAATTCCTCCATCTTTACCCAAGCCATTCTCTACATGACCTTGGTTCAATGCAATGTAATATTATCTCCCAGAAGTGGCCTATTAAGGGATAATTTGAGATGGATAACAGCTGTGATAATTACACAAGCCACATAACAACACCATAGTTATATATCGGGAAACTCCAATGAAATTAGCATGCATCTTGCAATTTCTATATCCTCTCACTGAGCTTGTACACTCCTTCAGATTAATCAAAGGTAGACCCTTCATCTGGTGACCTTTCATTAAGGTAAAGCCATAGAATTGCTGCCTTACAGCGCCAGAGACCCGGGTTCGATCCTGACTTTGGGTGCTGTCTGTATGGGGTATGTCCGTTCTCCCTGTGACCTGCGCAGGTTATTTCCCGGTACTCCGGCTTTCTCCCACACTCCAAAGACGTACAGGTTTGTAGGATAATTGGCTTTGGTAAAATTGTAAATTGTCCCAGGTGTGACAATAGACAATAGATAATAGACAATAGACAATAGGTGCAGGTGTAGGCCATTTCGGCCCTTCGAGCCAGCACCGCCATTCAATATGATCATGGCTGATCATCCCCAATCAGTACCCCGATCCTGCCTTCTCCCCATATCTTTCATATCCCCATGACTCCACTTTCTTTAAGAGCCTATCTAGCTTTCTCTTGAAAGTATCCAGAGAACCGGCCTCCACCGCCCTCTGAGGCAGAGAATTCCACAGACTCATAACTCTCTGTATGTAGGATAGTGTGGGGACATCGCTAGTTGGCACAGACTCGATGGGCCAAAGTATCTGTTTCCACACTGTATTTCTAAACTAAACTAAATTAAGAAGTATCCTGATCTTAAAAGTCACCTATTCATATTGTCCGGCGATGCTATCTGACCAGCTGACTTACTCCAGCACTTATACCATACACTAGCACTATCCTACACACTAGAGACTATTTTACCGAACCCAAATAACCTACAAACCTATACAACTTTGGAGTGTGGGAGGAAACTGGAGCTCCTGGAGAAAACCCACTCGGTCACAGGAAGAACGTGCAAACTCCACACAGACAGCACCCATAGTCAGGATCGAACCTAGGACTGTGACGCTGTAAGGCCATCGCAGCACCACCGTGCCAATGTAGTTGATACATTAATGATTAGGAAAGGCGTCAAAGGTTACGGGAGAAGGCAAGATATTGGGGTTGAGAGGTAAATATAGATCAGCCTTGATCGAATGGCACAGATGGGTCAGATGCCCTAATGCTGCTCCTATATCCTATGGTCGTAATGGGCACAGTGAAGATGAATGTACCAATTGGCCATTGTGGAGTTGTGTGGTGAGAGATTCTGTGATGGACGTTCTTGCTCCGTGCCCATCAGATGCTGCCACCATCTGTACAGAGTAGTCAGAGGAAGGGTCCAAACCCAAAACGTTACTATCCACATTGTTCAGAGCTGCTGCTTAACCTGTTGAGTCACTCCAGCACTTTTTGTCTTTATCTATAATAAGGCCCATCTTTCATAGTGTCGTTACTGCTTCAGGACTGGACTTGCCAAGGCTGGATATAATCTCCTGCCTACCTTGAAGAAGTTCTCCTCTTCTCTCCGGAGACAGTTTCACAACCTCCTCTTAAACACTGGATATAATCCTGTGACCTCCTCCTTGTATCCACTCCATCCCCTCTCTCCCCATAATGTTCGAGCAACAGGCCCATCCTTACAATGTACCACTTTCCTGTGCTGATTTGAGAGCCACGTGGATTATTCTTGTCACTCAATCAACATTGGCATCTGCATCATCACCACTTTGACATTTAGTGATGGAAAATGTTAAGTAAAGGAAGGAAAAACAGGTTTATGTTGAACATAGAATGGTACAGCACAAGAGCAGGCCGTTTGGCTCTCAATGTGTATGCCAAACACTATCCCAGGACCATCACATCCACTGTGTCCCTCCATTCCCTGTATATCCATATCAATGCAATGTAACATTATCTCCCAGAAGTGGCCTATTAAGGGATAATTTGAGATGGATAACAGCTGTGATAATTACACAAGCCACATAACAACACCATAGTTATGTATCAGGAAACTCCAATGAAATTAGCATGCATCTTGCAATTTCTATATCCTCTCACTGAGCTTGTACACTCCTTCAGATTAATCAAAGGTAGACCCTTCATCTGGTGACCCTTCATTAAGGTAAAGCCATAGAATTGCTGCCTTACAGCGCCAGAGACCCGGGTTCGATCCTGACTTTGGGTGCTGTCTGTATGGGGTATGTCCGTTCTCCATATAACCTGCGCAGGTTATTTCCCGGTACTCCGGCTTTCTCCCACACTCCAAAGACGTACAGGTTTGTAGGATAATTGGCTTTGGTAAAATTGTAAATTGTCCCAGGTGTGACAATAGACAATAGATAATAGACAATAGACAATAGGTGCAGGAGTAGGCCATTCAGCCCTTCGAGCCAGCACCGCCATTCAATATGATCATGGCTGATCATCCCCAATCAGTACCCCAATCCTGCCTTCTCCCCATATCTTTCATATCCCCATGTCTCCACTTTCTTTAAGAGTCTATCTAGCTTTCTCTTGAAAGTATCCAGAGAACCGGCCTCCACCGCCCTCTGAGGCAGAGAATTCCATAGACTCACAACTCTCTGTGTGTAGGATACTGTTAGTGTGGGGAGATTGCTAGTTGGCACGGACTCGATGGGCCAAAGTATCTGTTTCCACACTGTATTTCTAAACTAAACTAAATTAAGAAGTATCCTGATCTTAAAAGTCACCTATTCATGTTGTCCGGCGATGCTATCTGACCAGCTGACTTACTCCAGCACTTACACCATACACTAGCACTATCCTACACACTAGAGACTATTTTACCAAACCCAATTAACCTACAAACCTATACAACTTTGGAGTGTGGGAGGAAACTGGAGCTCCTGGAGAAAACCCACTCGGTCACAGGAAGAACGTGCAAACTCCACACAGACAGCGCCCATAGTCAGGATCGAACCTAGGACTGTGATGCTGTAAGGCCATCGCAGCGCCACCGTGCCAATGTAGTTGATACATTAATGATTAGGAAAGGCGTCAAAGGTTACGGGAGAAGGCAAGAGATTGGGGTTGAGAGGTAAATATAGATCAGCCTTGATCGAATGGCACAGATGGGTCAGATGGCCTAATGCTGCTCCTATATCCTATGGTTGTAATGGGCACAGTAAAGATGAATGTACCAATTGGCCATTGTGGGGTTGTGTGGTGAGAGATTCTGTGATGGACGTTCTTGCTCCGTGCCCATCAGATGCTGCCACCATCTGTACAGAGTAGTCAGAGGAAGGGTCCAAACCCAAAACGTTACTATCCACATTGTCCAGAGCTGCTGCTTAACCCGTTGAGTTACTCCAGCACTTTTTGTCTTTATCTATAATAAAGCCCATCTTTCATAGTGTCGTTACTGCTTCAGGACTGGACTTGCCAAGGCTGGATATAATCCTGTGACCTCCAACTTGTATCCACTCCATCCCCTCTCTCCCCATAATGTTCGAGCAACAGGCCCATCCTTACAATGTACCACTTTCCTGTGCTGATTTGAGAGCCACGTGGATTATTCTTGTCACTCAATCAACATTGGCATCTGCATCATCGCCACTTTGACATTTAGTGATGGAAAATGTTAAGTAAAGGAAGGAAAAACAGGTTTATGTTGAACATAGAATGGTACAGCACAAGAGCAGGCCGTTTGGCTCTCAATGTGTATGCCAAACACTATCCCAGGACCATCACATCCACTGTGTCCCTCCGTTCCCTGTATATCCATATCCCTATCCAATTAGCTGGGAACCCTTCCTCAGAATTGCTTGCAAGACACGAGGTGTGTAACGGAAGGCTGGCAACTCTAACAAGCCGTTTGGAGGTAACGCTGTTTTCTTTCTCTGCAGCTGAAATCATCCGGTGCCTGAACAATGCTCTCCATGTGGGCTGTGGGGCGTTTGTGTGCCTGGAGAACTCCACCTGTGACACCGACGGCATGTACGACATCTGCAGGTCCTTTCTGTACAGTGCTGCTAAATTCGACACTCAGGTATGCCACACATTGACATGTCTCTTTATGGGCCCCGTGGCATAAATAGGTCAGCCACAACTAAGATGGTCGCTCTCCCGATCACTAACATTATCCCGCACACATTGGGGATAATTGACAATTTTATCAAGCCAATTAACCTACAAAACCTGAACATCTTTGGAGTGCAGGAGGAAACCAGAGCTTGCATGGAAGACCTACAATTAACCTACAAACCTAAGATAGACCCAAAAAGCTGGAGTAATTCAGCAGATCCCTTCCTCAAACCAGATTAGTAAATCCCAGATTAGTAAACATGCAGGTACAGCAGGCAGTGAAGAAAGCGAATGGCATGTTGGCCTTTATAACAAGAGGAATTGAATATAGGAGCAAAGAGGTCCTTCTGCAGTTGTACAGAGCCCTAGTGAGACCACACCTGGAGTATTGTGTGCAGTTTTGGTCCCCCAATTTGAGGAAGGACATTCTTGCTATTGAGGGAGTGCAGCGCAGGTTTACAAGGTTAATTCCCGGGATGGCGGGACTGTCATATGCTTAGAGAATGGAGCGGCTGGGCTTGTACACTCTGGAGTTTCGAAGGATGAGAGGATATCTCATTGAAACATATAAGATTGTTAAGGGTTTGGACACGCTAGAGGCAGGAAACATGTTCCCGATGTTGGGGGAGTCCAGAACCAGGGGCCACAGTTTAAGAATAAGGAGTAAGCCATTTAGAACGGAGACGAGGAAACACTTTTTCTCACAGAGAGCGGTGAGTCTGTGGAATTCTCTGCCTCAGAGAGCGGTGGAGGCAGGTTCTCTGGATGTTTTCAAGAGAGAGCTAGATAGGGCTCTTAAAAATAGCTGAGTCAGGAGATATGGGAAGAAGGCAGGAACGGGGTACTGATTGGGGATGATCAGCCATGATCACATTGAATGGCGGTGCTGGCTCGAAGGGCTGAATGGCCTACTCCTGCACCTATTGTCTATTATTGTCCCATCAATATCTTTGCATCCTCCCACTAATCTGTAAACTAGGGCAAATATACTGTGGCCAATTAACCTACCAATACATATTGAGTTTTAGAGTTTAGAGATACAGTGTGGAAACAGGCCCTTCAGCCCACTGAGTCCGTGCTGACCAGCAGTCACCCCATACACTAGCATTATCCTATCCAATTGTCCGAGGGATAATTTACAATCTTTACCAAAGCCCATTAACCTACAAACCTGTACGTCTTTGGAATATTGGAGGAAACTGGAGCACCTGGGGAAAACCCACGCAGTCACGGGAAGAACGCACAAACTCCATACAGGCAGCAGCTGTAGTTAGGATCGAGCCCGGGTCTCTGGCGCTGTATAGCAGCAACTGTACCATGCTGCCCTTTGTATTTGGGCAAGGGAGGAAACCGGAGCACCCGGAGGAAACACACTCGATCACAGGGAGATTGTGCAAAGTGCATCAGACAGCACCCGAGGCCAGGATCGAACCTGTGTTTGTGGTGATCTGAGTCAGCAGAACGTCTTGCTGCGTCTAGTGCTTTTGGAACTGCGCATGTCCAGGCAAGTGGAACATACTCCTGAACCTCATATAAACCAGTTGCATAGGATCATAGATGGATTGCAAGGACTGTGAGCTAGATTTGAGTGAAACATTGTACACTAGAAAGGAAGCAAAGAGGGAAGGAATCGATCAGCTGTGATCCTTTAGGGAAGAAATCTATTGCGCTGTGACTGGGTCTGGTCTGCCTATGTTTCCCAATCACTGTTTGCTGGTGTGGAGATACCCCAGATGTGGGGTACATTGAGACGAGGATGTATCTGGAGGTCCTCAGTATTGGCTTGGGGCTCCCCTGAACATGACTTGGGGACCCGCATCAAACATGACCTCCTACTTATCGCCTACCTTCCTCCCACACCCGAGATATCAGTGCTGCTCTGCTCTCTAGGGAGCAAGGGCCAAAGACTGCACCATGGATTGGGGGACTTCTGCGACCAACAAGACAGCATTCTTGGCAGTACTACCACTGGCAGAGCTGGCTGGATCTTAAAGAACAAGGCTTCTAATAAAATACTTTCCAAGAAAAAATAGTGATGCTGGCAGTTTAAGTTATCAGCCTCCTCTGGTAGATATAATCAAATGACTTCTTGAAATAAGTAACAGCCGTGGATCATATTATATTAGTCACCAAAAATGTTCAAATTCGAAATCCCTTTGATCTTTATTTTTAAGAAAGGCTTTCCGAGTGTTGAAGGATTTGGATAATGGAGACACAAGAAACTGCAGATGCTGGTATCTTGAGCAAAACACGAAGTGCTGGAGTGACTTAGTGGGATAGCCAGCATCTGTGGAGGGAATAGACAGATGGCATTTCAAGATGGTACCGTTCTTCAAACTGAAGATGGGTACCGAAACAAAACACTGTCTGTCATTTGCCTTCATGGATGTTGCCTCACTTGCTGAGTTCCTCCAGCAATTTTTCTTCATTAAGTTAATTGCTGGAATAAGAGGTGTTGTCCTAATCCGAGTAGCTAAAGAAAGTGGATCTAAATTATTTGTTTCTGTAGAATGAGGGGGTGTTCTCATTGAAACATATTGGATTCCATGGGGGTAGATGTCGATATGTTTCCATTAATGGGATGGTCTTGTACAAGGGAACATAGTTACAAGAAAGGTTGAGGTCGTTTAAAACCGAGGTACACAGGGGTTTCTTCTCTTGGAAGTGGAGCATCTCTGAGTATTGTGGACTTTGGATCACTGGAGGTATTAGCAGAAGACATTTTTAGAAGATTGGGTAACAAAGGTTAATGGGGAACTGCTGCCAAAGATGGGTTGAGTGCTGGTGTAGATCAGCCATGATCATGTTGAATAGCACGCCAATCTTGAGTAGTCGACTCCTCTTTGTTTCTCTTGCATTCACGTGCGTTCTGGTGAAAATGTCCACCTTCTGTGCTTGCTCTATCCTGAGAGGGCAGCATGGTGGCACAATAGTAGAGTTACTGCCTTACAGTGCCAGAGACCCGGGTTCGATCCTGACTACGGGTGCTTGTCTGTACGGAGTTTGTACGTTCTCCCCGTGACCTGAGTGGGTTTCCTCCAGGAGCTCCGGTTTCCTGCTACACTCCAAAGACATGCAGGTTTTAGGCTAATCGGCTTTGTATAGTTGTAAATTGGCCCTAGTGCGTGTTGGGTAGATTAGTGTGTAGGGATCGCTGGTCGGCACAGACTCAGTGGGCCGAAGGGCCTGTTTCCCCATTTTATCTCTAAACTAAACTAAACTAAAGAGGCAACTATAATTTTCCCTCATGGATGTTAGACCCATGAGCCTATAATATCTCATGTTTCGCAGATGCATATTTCTCCAGTCAAAATGAATGGTTCCCAAAATGAGTTAAAGCAGGAAGGCCATAATTAAGGCATCAGCATTGCTCTTACATCCTTTAAACCATCTGCTCACACTTTGGTGTCGCAAGAGAATCCTCTGGGATTCTTCCAAACTATTCCTGTGAAGACTATTATGCCCACAATCCATGTAAGGAAACTGCCACTGGTCGGGACTGTGTAAGGAATGTTGAATGTAAATGAGGAGAAAGGACTTTCTTTTTTTTTCTTAAATCGTTTCCCCATTGTACTGCCTCGGGCAATAAGAACTTTTGAAAGTACATGGAAGGACTGGTGGTGAAAATGATTCAGATGGAGTTTAATGTGGTCCAAACTAACTGAATCACATATTCAGATGCAACTCATTAACCCTATATCACTGCTAAAAGCAAGGATTAAAACATTGATGGTCATAAATTAGGAATTGGATCTTCACACAAGGCGAGCTGAAGAGAACAAAGGACTTGAGATAAAATTCTATCCAGCAATCAGCCTATCTGGTAATCTCCTTGCCTGAGATCCCAGATTTAGTTTAGTTATGTTTAGAGATACAGCTCGGAAACCAAAGATCCTACAGCGAGCAAGATAGATCACTCGACGAAAAACACATAGTACGGTCATGGGCAGATTCATGGGTAATTTTCGGCCCCATTTCCGTAACCGGCTTCCGTCTCCGCACCAAAGCTCCCGTAGGATACTAGTGCGGAGACGGAAACCGGTTACGGAAACATCCTCGTAAAAATAAAAGTTATTTGGGAAAAATCTTCTCCTCATTTTCAGAATTTTAATTTATTAACACAAACTGTTCCCCTGCAACATTGATTACACTGCGAGTCGGGTCGGATCGGGTTACTGAAATGGATGATAAAAGGCCCACGTTCTGCTCCGTTGCGTACTACACGTCAGCCCATTGCATTTAGCAGGAGTGGTCTATCTTGCTTGCTACAGGATCTTTGGCCCTTCAGCCCACCGAGTCCGCACCGACCAGCGATCCCCACACACTAACGCTACCCGACACACACTAGGGACAAATTACATTTATGCCAAGCAATTTAACCTATAAACCTGTACGTCTTTGGATTTGTCCTGATTTTTTCTTCACTTCCAGTTTTTTTCCCCTCAGTCTCTTTACGATAATCAGTCTGTTGAGGGTCATGACCCAAAATGTCATATTCTCTATATGGCAGAGATTGACAGATTCTGGATTAGCAAGTGTCAGGGGTTATGGGGAGAAAGCAAGATAATGGGGTTCAGGGAGAAAGATAGATGAGCCATGATTGAATGGCGGAATGGACTTGATGGGCTGAATAGCCTAATTCTGCTACTAGAACTTATGAAAAATGTTACTTATCCTCCTTTTCCAAGAGATGCTCCCTACCCCGCTGTTAATCCAGCATTTTGGGTCGATCTTCGGTATAAACCAGCACTTTGCAGTATAATTTCATTACATTGAGATAAAATCCACCATTTAAGGAATATATTCTTTGTTTATACTTGTTTGTAAGCCACACGTTTGTTTTGTGCCACAGGGAAAAGCCTTCGTTAAGGACAGTTTAAAGTGCATCGTCAACGGCATCACATCCAAGGCCTTCTTCACCATTCGTAGATGTTCCGCTTTTCAGAAGATGATCGCAGACATTCAGGAGGATTGTTACAGGAAGCTGGACATCTGCACAATGGCCAAACGTAACGCCGCTGCAATAACAGAAGTGATCCAGCTCCCTGCACGTTTAAAGAACAGGTAGGCTGGAGGGGAGAGGATGTGCCTGGCAGTGTGGGGGTCTTTGTGGAATTCTCTGCCACAGAAGGCAGTGGAGGCTAATTCACTGGATGTTTTCAAGAGAGAGTTAGATATAGCTCTTAGGGCTAACGGAATCAAGGGCATGGGGATAAAAGCAGGAACGGGGTACTGATTTTGGATGATCAGCTGATTTTCTATGTTTCTAACAGTCCAAATTAATTTTAATACCAATGATTCTTGAATCAGAGTGGTGGTGAATCTGTGGAATTCATTGCCGCAGAAGACCGTTGAGGCCAAGTCAATGGATATTTTTATGGCAGAGATAGATAAATTCTTGATTAGTACGGGTGTCGGGGGTTATGGGGAGAAGGTGGGAGAATGGGGTTAAGAAGGAAAGGTATACCAGCCATGATTGAATGGTAGAGTAGACCTGATGGACCAAATGGCCTAATTCTACTCCTATCACTTATGAAAGCTTATGAACTTATTCAAGGATTCAATGATGCTCTGTTTTTGCATACAACACGGTAGAATCATACACCAGACGTCCCCCAGGCAGTACACAAAGAGTTGCCACAGTTCTGGTGCCAACTATGTTACAAACTATTCATCGAACAGTCTACATGTCCTTGCAGCAGCGAACCACACGAGGCAGCAGACAGCTCCGCACAGGGCCCCCCTTTGTTCTTGATGTCCCCACTTGATCTGGGCAGCCTCCGTGCTGTGTCCCCCTTTCGTTCTTGGCAGCCCCTTCACCGGGTCCCCCCTTCTTTCTCGGCGGCCCTGAGACTCCTTCAACGTCTTGGGAGAGTTGGGAAGATGGTGAATTTTGGTGAATGGTGATTTTTGTCACCATTCTGCCAGCATGTCTGAGAAACATGGCATTCATTTAGTTTGGAGATACAGAGCCTTACCTTTGACCAAAGCCTTACAATGCCTGGAGTTAAAGAGGGAACTGCAGATGCTGGAGAATCGAAGGTTACACAAAAAAGCTGGAGAAACTCATGCCTGGAGTTTGCTGTCACCTAGCCCTAGGTAGACATAGAAACATAGAAAATAGGTGCAGGAGTAGGCCATTCGGTCCTTCGAGCCTGCACCTCCATTCAATATGATCATGGCTGATCATCCAACTCAGTATCCCATACCTGCCTTCTCTCCATACCCCCTGATCCCTTTAGCCACAAGGGCCACATCTAACTCCCTCTTAAATATAGCCAATGAACTGGCCTCAAATACCTTCTGTGGCAGAGAATTCCACAGATTCACCACTCTCTGTGTGAAAAATGATGTTCTCATCTCGGTCCTAAAAGACTTCCCCCTTATCCTTAAACTGTGACCCCTTGTTCTGGACTTCCCCAACATCGGGAACAATCTTCCTGCATCTAGCCTGTCCAACCCCTTAAGAATGTTGTAAGTTTCTATAAGATCCCCCCACAATCTTCTAAATTCTAGCGAGCACAAGCCGAGTCTATCCAGTCTTTCTTCGTATGAAAGTCCTGCCATCCCAGGAATCAGTCTGGTGAACCTTCTCTGTACTCCCTCTATGGCAAGAATGTTATGTGACCACTTAATTCCATTCCCCTGAGACTGATAGGGTGATGGGCAGATGTACGAGATAGCTATTTCGACGTCCATTAACCCCGCTTTCCAATGAAAATTACGCAAGTTGATCCATCAAACCGTGACCTGAATATTTTCTGTGTCAGATTCTCGCTGTAGGGCACTGCGACTCTTCATATCCGTCCCACTTTTCATGAAGCAGCTCTGTAAGTCACTGCTGCATCGTAAGCATGAAGGCGAATAAAGTCCCAACCTGTTGCTTAAATATATGAACAGGTTATTTAGTTTAGTTTAGTTTCAAGATGTAGCACAGAAATAGAGTGATTTCACCAAATGTCAAATGAGCGTAGATCCCCCCCTCACGTGACCGAAATTTTTAACTGGAGGACATATGTCACATCGGTACATGTTAGTGAATGGGGAAACACACACTTTCACACCCGTTTAAAAACATGGAAAACGGCCGATTTTTGAGCTGACATTTTCTGTGCTAGTCGGGGTGATCGGGAATTATCGCGTTTGCTCGCTGAATTTCCTCAAAAGTAAGGCATTATTAACTTACTTTTGATGAAATTCAGCGAGCAAACGCGATAATTCCCGACATTTTGGATCTTTAAGTCTCATGTTTAAGGCAAATGTTTGCTGTTCACTTCCGCTGTTTTTCCACCTTCAGTTCCCTCTTGTAATTACCTTACTTTCTATCTTTTTTTTTGCCTGAAAATTTAGGTCGCTGTGCTTCACGGTCACCCCGACTAGCACAGAATATTTCAGCTCAAAAATCGGCCGTCTTCCATGTTTTTAAGGGTGGGAAAGTGCGTGTTTCCCCATTCACTAACATGTACCGATGTGACATATGTCCTCCAGTTAAAATTTTCGGTCACGTGAGGGGGGATCTACGCTCATTTGACATTTGGTGAAATCACCCTATAGACCCATCATCACGCTGGGACTACACCGACCAGCGATCCTCACACATTAACACTATCCTACACACACTAGGGCAATTTACATTTATACAAAGGCAACCAACCCACAAACCTGCACGTCTTTGGAATGTGGGTGGAAACCGAACGTCTCGGGGAAAAAAACCACAGCTGTAACGGGCTGATGGTGCAAAGTCCGTGCAGACAGCACCCGTAGTCGGGATCGAACTCGGGTCCCTGGCGCTGTGAGGCAGCAACTCCACCACTGTGCCACTGTGCCACTGCCGTTATCATTGTGGGAGCTTCAGTGAACTCTTTCACTATTCAAGTTCTTGGCTTTCAAATTCAGGAATTTCTCCATTGTCTTCACGCCACTGAGGAAACCACACCCAGAATGAGAGAAATCCCGAGAAGTCAGGGGCTGAGTGTGACTCGGGGAAAGGGGGTTCCATGCTCCAGTAGCGATCAGGGTGGGATCCCTGGCTACCATCAGATGCGTGGAAAAGCTGCCTCAACACTACTTTGAAGAACACGGGTTGAGTGCCCCTAGAGGCCACTACAGTATTTACCCCTCATATAACATTGCATTAAAATTGCATTAAGGACAGCGCAGTGGCGCAGCGGTAGAGTTGCTTCATCACAGCGCCAGAGGCCCGGGTTCGATCCTGCCTAAGTGGGTGCTCTCTGTATAGAGATTGTCCATTCTCCCTGTGTCCGCGCAGGTTTTCTCTGGGTGTTCCAGTTTCAAATACGTTTCGGATTGTAGGTTAATTGGCTTCGGTAAAAATTCTAAATTGTCCCTAGTGTGTGTAGGATAGTGCCAGTGAACTGGTTGGTGCGGACTCGATGGGCTGAAGGGCCTGTTTCCATGTTGTTTCTCTAAACTAAGCTGTATAGTTACTGCCTCATAGCGCCAGAGACCCAGGTTCGATCTTGATCACGGGTGCTGCTAGTATGGAGTTTGTACGGATTCGATGGGCCGAAGGGCCTGTTTCAGCACTGTATCTCTAAATCTAAAATAAATGTTCTAGCCCACATCACATTGTACTCATGGAACATAGACCTTCGGCCCTGCCTGTGCGAAGACCATCACTTATCTTCCTCCGCATTATCCATATCCCTCCACTCCCTGCATATCCATATACAGTTTCAACCCAAAAGTATTTTAACTGCCATTAATGTATCTGCTTCAACCACCACCGCAAGCAACATGTTCCAGGCACTCAACCCACTGTGTAAAAAAACTTGACCACTCTCACCTAAAAGCTATAGCCTCTAGTAATTGACTTTTCCATCCTGGGGAAAAAGATTCTGGCTGTCTAGCCTAGCCATGCTCATGTGATCCAGCTGTGCATCATTAGGCCAGTGCACTTACTGCATTGCAACAGTGCATATTCAGGCTCGAAAGCCCTATAAGAGACTTTAACACTGTGAAAAGTCCTTCTGTCTGTTACTTGACTGGATTGTGATGGCATCCAGGCTCTCGGGCAGCTGAGCACCATATCAGGTCTTTAATTTGTTGGTATCACGTAGTTGGAAGGGCACAGTGGTGCAGTTGGTAGAGATGCTGCCTCACGGCGCCAGAGATCCAGGTTCGATTCCGACCTCGGGTGCTGTCAGTGCAGAGTTTGCACGTTCTCCCTGTGACCTCCTGTTTCCAACATCTGAAAGGCGTGCGGGTCGGTCGGTTAATTGGCCTCTGTAAATCGACTTTAGTGTGTCGGTGTGGGGGTAGAATATGAGGGAGTTGAAAGCAACACATGAAGAATAAACAATGGGGTTCATGTTGGATTGGTGTAAATGGGTGGTTGACAGACAGCACAGACACAGTGGGCCAAAGGGCCTGTTTCCGTACTGTGTTTCGCGCTGATACCATTGCATCTCCTTGCCGTTCACTCTATTTCCCCCTCAACCTGCAACAAGCATTGTGGGGGTGCGGGGGTGGAGGGTGAGAGTGGTTATTGAATCAGCATTTAGACACTGGAAACATTATCTGCTGCCAAACTGGTTAAGCAGCTTGCGTGTGCAGGAAGGAACTACAGATGCTGGTTCGTACCAAGCAAAGACGCAAAATGCTGGAGTAACTCGGTGGTTGAGGCAGCAACGTCTGAAGAAGGGTTCAGACCATATTCCTTTTCTCCAGAGATGATGCCTGACCCACTGAGTTACTCCAGCATTTTGTGTCTATCAACAGCTTACATGTCAGGCAGTGAAGTACAGTTGCCCCATTGCATTTAGTGAGTAGGGATTGTTGTGAACTGTGCAACTCTTTCATACAGTGCCCGTCTCTCATTCACAAGGAGGTTACAATCAATGGACAGTAGAGCTGGAGGTATGAATCTCTGCAGTCAGGTTCAGGGCTCCAGCCCAGGGGAAGAATCGCAGAAGGAGTTTACCGTGACTTGAATGAGGTCTGAGAGATCATGTGAAAGTGTCCAGGCCAACGTTCTCCCTCAAGTCATGTAGATTGTTTGTGGGATCGCACTGTGCATCTTTGGCTATCAAATACATTAGTATCTGCACTCAAGGATATGGTGCTGTAGGTAGACAAAAGTGCTGGAGAAACTCAGCAGGTGCAGCAGCATCTATGGAGCAAAGGAAATAGGCGTTTTGGCCCTATTTCAGTAGTTTAGTTTCCTACATTGCAACTACATTAGTTTAGTGACACAGCGCGGAAACAGGCCCTTCAGCCCATCGAGTCCGTACCAACCAACAACACCTGTACACTTACACTATCCTACACACTAAGGACAATCCACAATTTTTACCAAAGCCAATTAACCTACAAACCTGCATGTCTTTTTTTTTCATACAAAATATTTTTATTCAGAACAAACAAGAATACAAAGTAGTAACACGATCAAGGAATACCTATATTGGCATTTTACAAACAAAGTTATGAAATTAAAATATTAACATTTATATCAACAATACATTCGACCTCCCTCGGTGACCAGCATTCACGGACGGTCTCCATAGTCCCCGTGGGCACTGCGTGTTCCCTCTCCAGGGAACCTGTATGCCTTTGGAGGGTGTGAGATACTGGGAATTGATATGAGGAATGGGGTATTATTGTATGTAAGTGTGATTTATCACGTATGTCGGGAAGTGCATGCACTTGCCGTTACATCTTCCTTTTAAATGTTTGAAACTAATGGGCGCTCCCTTTACACAATTGCCTCCAGGTATTACAACAAGCTACTGAGAAGCCTTCTGGAGTGTGATGAGGAGACAGTGAACAGCATAAGGGAGAACATGATGGCGGGGCTGGGCTCTCACCTGTCGGGCTTCATCCACTTGCTGCAGAGTGACCGCTGCCTGACCTTGCCCAACCGGGGAACCTTCAACAGCCGCTCCTCGGCCGAACACCAGAAGCTCCGCATCTTCCTGCGAAATCTCAGCAGTAACGAGTCTCCCCCCCGGAGAGGCCCCAAGCTGAGCTCGGCTGAGAACGAGTGATGATCGGAGGGGGGGGGGAGGGGAGGGGGGGGGTTGAGGTTGGAGGGGGAGGGGTGGATTAGAACGGGAGGCCTGTAACAAGCTGCAGAACCAAGGTGTCACCAGTGTAACTCATGAATGGCAGGGATTAAGTCGGGGCAGCTGATAAGTACCACGTGCCCCCAACTCGAGCAACTTGAGTGTTGAGCAGTGAGCGTTGGTGCGTTGGCAATGCGTACGCGAACATCTCTATTCTTGGCTTGCGTCCGGTCCAAATCATCACATTGCCTTGACAAGGTGAGCCCTCCATTTGAGCTGCTGCCTGAAGTCCCTCGACCCCATAGAACCAAGATCAAACACCCAAGTCACCAAGTGGTCTGAAGCTGCTCCAATTTCCCAAAGTTGAACGGGTGTCAGGGGGTCATTGGGAGAAGGCAGAACAATGGGGTTCGGATGGAGAGATAGCTCAGCTAGGATTAAATGGCGGAGTCGACTTGATGGGCTGAATGGCCTAATTCTGCTCCTATCACTTATGAACATGAAAATAATGATCTTTTTTGGGAAGTTGGAGGCCTTCTCGGTCTACGTAATATCCTTTACCATAAAGAAAAGAACCGTTATTTCAGGTTTCTTCCTGTCAGCTGACCAGCAGAATGACACCTGCCCAGGACCAGTGAGGAGCAGTCCATAAATATCTTGTTGTTTAATTAGTGGCTGGAAAGACGCAGCTAACAGGCCATAGTCGTGCAACCTGAGGATAACATGAGCCCCCAGTAAAACCTTGCCCATGGGCCATTCAGCCCATTGCAGCTTGCAGGGTCTAGTAGCATGACTCAAAGGGGGAGCCCAGCAACATATCCTGTGCTTCAACATGTCTGACCACTCTGGCATTCAATGTGATCATGGCCGATCATCCCCAATCAGTACCCCGTTCCTGCCTTCTCCCCATATCCCCTGACTCCGCTATTTTTAAGAGCCCTATCGAGCTCTCTCTTGAAAGCATCCAGAGAACCTGCCTCAACCTGAGGCAGAGAATTCCACACTCTCTGTGAGAAAAAGTGTTTCCTCGTCTCCGTTCTAAATGGCTTACTCCTTATTCTTAAACTGTGGCCCCTGGTTCTGGACTCCCCCAACATCGGGGACATGTTTTTTGCCTCTTAAGCCCTTAACAATCTCATGTGTTTCTCACTTGAGGTGATTCAATCAGGTCCTCGATAAACGCAAGGGATGGCACCGTTCACATGCATTATAGCGCGGCATATTATCCCCTTTACTCACCCTCCTCAGAACCAATGTGAAAATTATGGATGGCCCCTAACTAACTTGAGAGATGCCAACTTGTCAGGTAGAGTCCAAACACATTTCAATAATGATATTATATGTTATTTATTTTCCATTCCAAACATCGTAATTGATGGTTTTTCCTTTCTTGTGCCTTGTTTCTCGATGCAGATGCTGCACAATTTATTTCCCTGTGGGTCAGTGTTTTGCACTCAAGGCTTTCTGAATGTTGTCTGTTTTGTAACTGTATGTTTGTAACTTAAATATTAAAGTTATAATTACATTCATTAATATGGCAAATAAATCTGTGATGGTCTAATCACATCCTGTTGCGTGGAGCTATCATTTCTTGCATTATAAAAAAAAACCTGAGATTGAGTGTGGTTTAGTTTAGAGATACAGAGAGGAAACAGCCCCTTCGACCCACCGAGTTTGCGCCGACCAGCGATAATAATGCCCCTGTCCCACTTAGGAAACCTGAACGGAAACGTCTGGAGACTTTGCGCCCCACCCAAGGTTTGTGCGTGCGGTTCCCGGAGGTTGCAGGTGGTTGCCGGAGGTTGCAGGTAGTGGAAGCAGACAGGGAGACTGACAAAAACCTCCAGGAACCGCACGGAAACCTTGGGTGGGGCCCAAAGTCTCCAGAGGTTTCCGTTCAGGTCTCCTAAGTGGGACAGGGGCATCACACTATCCTACACACTAAGGACAATTTACAATCTTTACCGAAGCCAATTAGCCTACAAACCTGCATGTCTTTGGAGTGTGGGAGGAAACCGGAGCACCTGGGGGAAACCCACGTGGTCATGGGGAGAATGTACAAACTATACAGACAGCACCCGTAGTCAGGATCGAAACGTTTCTGGTGCTGAGAGGCAGCAACTCTACTGCTGCACCACCGTGTTCATACATGTTATTTATTTGCAACCATCCTCCACTCAGTGCATTTCTTTTCAGGAAACATAATGACGCTGTTACTGGGAGAAATTGCCGTTGTTTATCCAATCCTTAAAATAGACTCAAATTTCAAAGGAAATCAGCATTGGATTATAGACAATAGATAATATGTGCAGGAGTAGGCCATTCGGCCCTTCGACCAGCACCGCCATTCAAAGTGATCATGGCTGATCATCCCCAATCAGTACTCCGTTCCTGCCTTCTCCCCATATCCCCGCTATTTTTAAGAGCCCTATCTAGCTCTCTCTTGAAAGCATTCAGAGAACCTGCCTCCACCACCCTCTGTGGCAGAGAATTCCACAGACTCACCACTCTCTGTGAGAAAAAGTGTTTCCTCGTCTCCGTTCTAATTGGCTTACTCCTTATTCTTAAACTGTGGCACCTGGTTCTGGACTCGCCCAACATCGGGAACACGTTTCCTGCCTCTAGCGTGTCCAAACCCTATTTTTTTATTTTTTTTTTTATTTTTTTTTTATTAGAAGTACGGTAAATTAGAATCCTACACAACACAGATATCTTAATACATTTTTTGTACCGCTTCATTTTTTTTTAGCTTTAAGAAAAAGGTAGAAGTAAGGAAAGTAAAGAAAGTGCGTGAGAGTCGTGAAGTGCAAGAGTGTTGGGAAAAGAAAGCCCCTTAGAAAAGAAGTTAGAGAAGGAAGTAAAGTGAGAAAATAGACCCTAGAAAAGAAAGAAAGAGAAAATAGAAACAATCGCTCTATTATAACATTAAACTCCGCAGAACATGTTTCCTGCCTCTAGCGTGTCCAAACCCTTAACAATCTTATATGTTTCAATGAGATCACCTCTCATCCTTCTAAACTCCAGAGTGTACAAGCCCAGCTGCTCCATTCTCTCAGCATATGACAGTCCCGCCATCCCGGGAATTAACCTTGTAAACCTACGCTGCACTCCCTCAATAGCAAGAATGTCCTTCCTCAAATTAGGGGACCAAAACTGCACACAATACTCCAGGTGTGGTCTCACTAGGGCTCTGTATATGAAAGAGCAAGAAAGTCTGAAGAAGGGTCTCGACCCGAAACATCCCCCATTCCCACTCTCCAGAGATGTTAGTTTGACCCGCTGAGTGAGTTACTCCAGCATTTTGTGTCTACCTTTGATTTAAACCAGCATCTGCAGTGCTTTCCTACACAAAGATATGTTTGGGAGCTTTGGAGACAGCATTCCGATGCCTGAGGTCTCAATTGTGAAAGACACAACCAAAAGTGGTTAAATCCAGGGATGATTTTATTTTGTACTGGGGCTGCACAGTGGCGCAGCGGTAGAGTTGCAGCCTTACAGCACCAGAGACTCAGTTTCGAACCTGACCCTGGATGCTGTTTGTATGGAGTTTGCACATTCTCCCAGTGATCAAGTGGGTTTTCTCTGGGTGCTCTGGTTTTCTCCCACACTCCAAAGACATAAAGGTTTATAGGTGGTAATAATGATAATAATAATAATAATAATAATATCTTTTATTGTCATTGCACATGTTTCAATGAGATTTGGTATGCAGCTTCCATCCGATGTCATAACTTAAACAACTAATAACATTTAGATAAAATTTACATACCCCGAGAAACATGATTTATAAAAAAGAACAGTAAAACAGTATAAAGTGCAAATAGGTCTGTGCTGGGTCGATGTGCAACGTGACCATCCGAGGGAGACAGTTCATGGAGGTGGGGGGCACTCAGCAGGTCCGGTTCAGAGCAGCTATAGGTCTGGGGATGAAGCTGTTCCTAAGTCTGGAGGTGCGGGCGTAGAAGGCCTTGTACTGTCTGCCGGAAGGTAGGAGTTGGAACAGTCTATTACAAGGGTGTGAGGAGTCTTTGTGGATGCTGACGGCTTTCCTGAGGCACCGTGTGTAGTAGATGCCCTCCAAGGCTGGTAGCTGTGTCCCAATAATCTGCGCTCTGTGGACGACGCGCTGAAGAGCTCTCCTCTCCGCCTCAATTGGCTTTGGTAAAAATCACAATTTGTCCGTAACGTGTAGGATAGTGCTAGTGTGTGGGGTGATCGCTGGTCGGAGCAGACTTGGTGGAGCCTGTTCCGCACTGTGTCTCCAAAGTCTAACGTGAAGTCTAAAGGCTAAGAGGCTGGAACTAGATGAATGTGGAAACCTTGGAGGATCAGAGGGTTAGAGGAGGTTTCACTCGGTGAAGGAATGATTCAATTACACCTCCAGAGCAGCCAGTAATTCCACGGGGTTATGAAAACCATTTTGAACTCATGAAAAGTTCCAATACCCAGGCTGTATCCCCAACCTCCCGTTTAGCCGTTGCTTGTGAACCACAGGACCAGGGGAAACACAAAAGCTTTGAAGAGTTACCAGTAGGCCAAGTTATTGGAAGTTCAAACAGGGTTAAAATACATCAAAAATAATGTTGCATGATTTCACAATTAAACACAGCTGTAGGCATCAAACTACAGAGCATCTGCAGCCAGGATTTACAACTTTAAATGTATCTGTCTACTTCCCAGGACTAGATTTAACGGTTTTGAACTCCAGAGTAGATAAAAGTGAAGTACTATAAATGCTGGGAGTGATGAGGGAAGGCAGCTAGGCTCTGGGAATGCACAGAAAGACAGGCGGCGTCTTTGGAGGTAGAAGCAGGGTCTACGTTTCGGATTACAGGTCTCCACGTTGGAGCTCTCCCATGGTCTCCATGTTGGAGCTCCCCCATGGTCTCCACGATGGAGCTCCCCACATGGTCTCCACGATGGAGCTCCCCCCATGATCACCATGGTGGAGTTCCCACCTGGCCTCTGTGATGGAGCTCCCCCATGGTCTCCGTATCGGAGCTCCCACATCGAATAGTAGATTTACACATGCACAGTTGCCCTTCTGTTTCTGACTGTGGGTACAGCAGACTGCAGGTACACCCTGGGTTGCATGTCTTTGAAATATATGAATATACAATTGCAGACCATTTATGAATTTTTAAATATTTTGGGGGAATACAGCGGTTATAATGAAATCAAAACCAACCATTTTAAGGAAGGTTCTGGAAATAATTCTCCAAGAGAGTAAGTAACATTACAAGACTCTGGCCCACAAATTGCATTATATTTCAGTGCAAATAAGTCACTAACCAGGGATCAGTAGATCATTTTTGACAGCCAGTTTTAGTTTTAGAGATACAGCACGGAAACAGGCCCTTCGACCATCGATCACCCATTCACATTAGTTCCATGTTATCCCACCCTCTCCTCCACTCCCTACACACTTGGGCAATTTACAGATGGCCAATTAACCGACAAACCCGCACATCTTTGGGATGTGGGAGGAAGCCAAAGCGCCCGGACGAAACAAAGTTACGAGAAAAACATGCAAACTCCATATAGACAGCACCTGAGGTCAGTATTGAACCCGGGGCCTCTGGCATTGTGAGGTAGCAGCTCTACCAGCTGCGCCACTGAGCCACCCTTTAAATCCACCGATAGTCTTTCAGGTTCACCAAGCTTTGGGAAACCGCACCAACATGTATCGCCTCTCAAGCAAAGCATCAGTTTGTTTTCCTTGTCTGCTAGAGTTCCTGCTAAGTTCTCTGGAGCGTCTGTAACGATAGAGTGGATGTGGGGAAGATGCTTCCACTAGTGGGAAACTCTAGGACTAGAGGTCACAGCCTCAGAATTAAAGGATGTTTTTTAGGAAGGAGATGAGGAGGAATTTCTTTAGACAGAGGGCGGTGAATCTGGGGAATTATTTACCTCAGAATGCTCTGGAGGCCAAGTCAGTGGATCTTTTTAAGGCAGTGATAGATAGATTCTTAATTAGTATAGACGTCAGAGGTTATGGGGAGAAGGCAGGAGAATGGGGCTAGGAGGGAGAGTTAGATCATCCATGATTGATGGCGGAGTAGACTTGATGGGCCGAATGGCCTAATTCTGCTCCTATCACACGATATTATGAACGAAACAAATTAGAACACAAAGCGTTGGAGTAGCTCAGTGGGTGATGCAACATCTCTGAAGTTTTGCATTGTGCGACCTTCTTCAGACAATGGTAACATGTTTTCCCAAATCAAAGGCAACACTGTGACTCAAAGTCATGGGGATCAAAAACCATTATATTTATTCTCCCTTCATGAGTTATCAAGAAACCCACGCCATTGAAACGGCAGCTTAAACAGTTTGTGTGCTGCTTGTTATCTCATTGTTTCTTGGGGTTTACCACAACCACAGGCCCCGTGCTTTGACTCCACAGTAACAAACAACCCTTGGAGTCCAGTTCCCTTTGTTCAAAGCATTCAACCCACCCGCTTGGAGCCTGCTGTCTTTGGTGGGGTACCACAATGCTGACAGTTCAAAGATGGTTCTTGCTGATTCAATGCCTGAAAGGACTGTCTCCGCTTCCTGTCTCATCCCATGCACCCCACCCCCCTATCCCCCCCCCCCCTCCCCCCCTCGCTGTCTCTCCCTCCCACGTCACCCACTGACTTCCTTGGGCTGTGATGGCCATTCAAAGGGAAGCCACAAACCACAAGGGAGCCCATCAAAGGATCACAGCAACAGCAAACAAGGAGGTGAATCGAGGACCAGAGGACATGGGTTTAAGGTGAAGGGGAAAAGATTTAATAGGAATGTGAGGTTAATGAGAATTAACATAAGCTGCACTCCCCCAATTGCAACAATGTCCTTCCTCAAATTAGGAGACCAAAATTGCACACAATACTCCAGGTGTGGTCTCACCAGGGCCCTGTACAACTACAGTAGGACTTCCTTCTTCCCAAACTCAAATCCTCTCACAATGAAGGCCAACATGCCATTTGCTTTCTTCACCGCCTGCTGTACCTGCATGCTTACTTTACTGATGTACAAGGACACCCAGGTCTCGTTGCACCTCCCCTTCTCCTAATATGACACCATTCAGATAATAATCTGCCTTCCTGTTTTTGCCACCAAAGTGGATAACCTCACATTTATCCACATTATACTGCATCTGCCATGCATCTGCCCACTCACCCAACCTTTCCAAGTCACCCTGCAGCCTCATAGCATCATTATCGCAGTTCACATTGCCACCCAATTTTGTGTCATCCGCAAATTTGGAGATTCCCTCGTCTAAATCGTTGATGTATATTGTGAATAACTGGGCCGAGCCTTGCGGTACCTCAGTAGTCACTGCCTGCCATTCTGAAATGGATTCCTACTCCTACTCCTCCGTTAATTCCTACTCTTTGCTTCCTGTCTGCAACCAGTTCTTTATCCATGTAAGGTTCCATATATAAGGTTCCAGGCAGGTTATTCAGCATCTCTGCCGGCCGTCACTAGGTGGCAGTGTCACACAGCGAATGACAAGATCCAAGGTGTATATTCAACCCGTCCACCAAACATCCGCCACCCCTCCCCTCTCATCCTGCACTACCCCCGCTGGCTTTGGCAGCAGTACTCAGTTAAAGGGGCTTTGACGGTGGAGGGACACACTTTGTTGTGTCGGCGTATGTTATAATTGTGCCAGGGCGTCGCTATAAAGTGCAAGTTGGATCAGCTGGCACCGCAGGAACTCGAGTGGACCCTGGATCATTGAAACGACATCTTAATTTCTATTTAAGAAGGATCTGCAGATGCATAGATGCCGCCTCACCCGCGGAGTTTCTCCAGCATTTTTGTCTACCGTCATTTTTATTGATGTTTTCATACAATTATTTTAAACTGAAGAACCGTTCATCAATATACATCTTGGATGCCAAGATGGACACAAGCCAAGCGACCCTCCGCGTGCTGGTCCCAGAAGTGGATCTGCAATTACACGTTACAGTCCTCCACTATTTTCAACCCCTCCACTCCAACATCTCAATTTCCTGTCTGTACACTGTGGAAGCCTCGGTTGTAATCATTGCATAGTGTTTCTGCTGGCTGGTCAGCACGCAACAACACGCCTTTCACTGTACAAGTGATAATAAGCTAAACTGAAGTGTAGGAACTGCAGATGCAGGTTTAAACCGAAGATAGACAAATGCAGGGGTAACTCAGACAAAAAAAATGCAGGGGTAACTCAGCTGGACAGGCTGCATCTCTGGATAGAAGGAAGGGGTGACGTTTCGGATCGAGACACTTCTTCACACTATAAATATACTATAATATCCAGGTTCAGGAATAGCTACTTCCCCACAGCCATCAGGCTATTAAACCTGGCTCAGACTAAACTCTGAACATTAATACCCCTTTATCTGTTATTTGCACTATATCAGTTTATTTATTCATGTGTGTATATATTTATATAATGGTACATTGACACACTGATCTGTTTTGTAGTCAATGCCTACTATGTTCCGTGTGCAGAAGCAAAGCAAGAATTTCATTGTCCTATCAGGGACACATGACAATAAGCTCACTTGAATATAAATAGGGGCTTAACATTATGGTAAAAGAGCAAAGTTTGGCCCAAACGTGTCCGCGTTGAAACATCTTTGTCAAACGACGTTCTTGGTCAGTTGCTTGTATTAATTACCCTGAGGTTGCCCCAGTTCTACATCACACTAACCCGCTCATCTGTCGCCCATGTATTTGTTGCCCTTTTGATTTCTGGTTAGGTCACGATTTAAATATCCTCAATATTAATAATTCATATAAACTTGCTCACACCGACCAACACGTCCCATCTACACTAGTCCCAATTGTCCGCGTTTGACCCATAGCCCTCTAAACCTATCCTGTCCACGTACCTGTCCAAATGTCTCTTAAATGTTATGATGGATGGTACCTGCTTTCAGGGTGGCTAATTCTCCAAGTAAGGAGTGGTTTCGTTTCAGTTCAATGTAAATATGGCGTCGATGACTATCAACCGAATTAGCAGCATTTTAACGATCCTTGTATCTCGTTCTGCACAGCCATTGCAGTCATGTATTTGGGGGGGGGGGGGGGGGGGGGGGGGGGGGGGGGGGACGACTCTCATTCGACCATCAGTTTGCGAATAATCCGAGATGGGTCGGTGGCAAAACCATGTGTTTTATTTTTAGAATTACAGAGATTCGTTCTTTGCGTGTAATAATTGTTCAGTTATAGCCACCGTTGCACCAAATGCATTTAATTCTAATGAACATATCCAGAGAGTCATTTGAATTTCCAAGTCATCAAACGACACGTTGATGGCTGAATGCAGTAATAACATCACACTACACAGATTGCTAATTAGTGCTGGCTATATTATAATTGGCATTTCGTATTTTAAACAGTTTTATCATCATCATTTTGTCTTTTCCACATATTGAGTGTTTCCGGGTAGACAAGCAATTTATTTTAAAACTCAAGGCTGGTGTAAACATTTTACAGTGTTGTGGCTGATTTTCTTTTGGAAGGGAAAGAGGGGGGGGGGGGGGGGGGGGGGGGGGGGGGGGGGGGGGGGGGGGGGGGGGGGGGGGGGGGGGGGGGGGGGAACGATCAACCAAAGACTGCCCCGAGATTTGTGTGGATCAATAACAGCATCGATATTTGAACGCAGCAGAAAACATTACAGAACTTTCAGTGTTTTGGCAGGAGCCATGTCAAATACAATTGGACGTTACATCTCATAACGTTATATTAAAGTCTGAGAGGTAATCTTAAAGCGCGCTGAAGGACGTCGTTAAACAAATTAAAACGGGAGGAAGCTCCTCTCCCAACACTCCAATGGGATGTCCATAAATCGAGCTCGTATCCTGGGGCCGACGTGTATCAGAGTGATTCAATGAACGGAAATGCAAGGCATGTAAATTGATAATCCCGATGGCAACCGGTAGGAACTGGCATCGAGTCTATGCAATTCAGCATCGAGCAATTTCAGTAGTGATTATTTCGAAATTAAACACAAATAGCTGGAGTACCTCGGCGGGTCCGGCAGTATCTCTGGAGAATGTGGATAGGACCCCTTCATCATACGGAACATTATTTGTGTCGTTTTATGGTAAACCAGCATCTGTAGTTCCTTGTTTCGACACTTTACAGTAGAGTTTAGAAGGTAGAGAGCCAGCACCGCCATTCAATGTGATCATGTCTGATCATCCCCAATCAGCACCTCGTTCCCGCCTTCTCCCCATATCCCCTGACTCCGCTATTTTTAAGAGCCCTATCTAGCTCTCTCTTGAAAACATCTAGAGAACCCGCCTCCACCTGAGACAGAGAATTCCACAGACTCACCACTCTCTGTGAGAAAAAGTGTTTCCCTCGTCTCCGTTCTAAATGGCTTACTCCTTATTCTTAAACTGTGGCCCCTGGTTCTGGACTCCCCCAACACGTTTCCTGCCTCTAGCGTGTCCAAGCCCTTAACAATCTTATATGTTTCAATGAGATCACCTCTCATCCTTCTAAACTCCAGAGTGTACAAGCCCAGCCGCTCCATTCTCTCAGCATATGACAGTCCCGCCATCCCGGGAATTAACCTTGTAAACCTACGCTCCACTCCCTCAATTCATGTACCGATTTGGATTTAGTTAATAATTAGAATTAGATCATTTATATCGTGTTACTGGTTCAAACGAATTCCCGTGCATTTCCGAAGAGTTTACGCTTCTGAGCTCCGACACATTACAGAAGTTTTAATGTAATCTAAGCTCTTGGTGCACAAACTCAGATCTTCAATGAGAAATGGTCACATTTTAGCGATTAAAAAATGTTAAATAAAAATATTCAGAATCTGTTCATCGTTTAATGTTCCCGACTCTGGTGGGAAACTCGTTTAATTTCACACAATAATAATAATAATCTTTATTTATATAGCACTTTTCAACAAAACCAGTATTACAGAGTTTGATTAAATTAATAGAACAGACAAGACTAAACAAAGGCAAACGTTCAAAATGTAGAATTACTACCTTATTAGTTAAGTTCTGCCCGAAAATTGGTAAATATCTTTTTTTTTCGTTGCGTATTTCGTTTCAGGAACCACTCCAAATACTCGTTTCATTTTCAAAACTCGGACAAACTTCCTTAAGTTCATTAAACGCGATGATTAGACCGTGTGAGGTCCACAATTGTGATAAGCTGTGTAGAGGAATGAATGATTCTCAAGGATTGGGAGATGAATGAGACTTTACAACGGGTGCCGGTGGGCTACGTGTAGCAAGGAACTGGTTTACACCGAAGATAGACACAAAATGCTGGAGTAACTCAGCAGGACAGGCAGAAGCAAAGATCCTATAGATCCTATAAGATCTTTGGGTAGAAGTCCGGTGGGTTCCGCCGGAATCTATCCCCGTTAAGACCCCTCTGTTGGTTTGCATTTATTACAAAGCTGTACGTCTTTGGAGTGTGGGAGGAAACCGAAGATCTTGGGGGGAAAAACCCACGCAGGTTACAGGGAGAACGTAGTCAGGATCGAACCCGGGTCTCTGGCGCTGTGAGGCGGCAACTCTACCTGACGGGAAAAATTATCTCAACTTTTGGATACACAAGAGACTGCAGATGCTGGGATGTGACGCTCAAAACAAAGGAACTCAGCGGGTCAGGCAGCGTCTGTAGAGAGGCACAACCAGTCGATGTCTCTGCTTCAGGGTGGCTTTCCATTTAGTCTCACTTGCCCGTTCTTCGTTTATTAATCGCAGGTGCGGATGTGAGGGGCTGATCAGGTTCTCTCTGTTAAAGCAATACTCTACTTCATCTCTGGGCGGCGCTCTCCCCCACTCTTTGATGCAATTGCCTTCCTCTCCGCAGATAAGCGCAAAAAAGCTGGAGTAACTCAGCGGGACAGGCAGCCTCCCCCGAGAAAAGGAAGAGGTGATGTTTCGGGTCGAGACCCTTTTTCAGACCCCTTTTCATGGAGTTATGCAATCGGTAACTGGTCTTTGCACAAACAGGGTTTCATCCCTGGCATCTGACCCATATACATCTAAACCTTTCCTATCCATGGACCTAGTTCAATATATGTAGCTGTTCCCAGCTACAGTTCCCATTAACGTGTCCCATAGAGCTACCACTCTCTGGGTGAGATCCTACGACCCCAAGGTGTCCTTGACTTTCTCCCCTCTCATCTTAAACCCCTGTCCTCTATATATAGACTTGGCGTTGTGTCTGATAATCTATCTGTGGCCTTGTCTGCTTTCAGCCAACTTTACGCTCTATTGTGATAAGGTGTGCTTGCCTTCATAGTTCGGGGCATTGAGTTTGGCTCGAAGGGCTGAATGGCCTATTTTCTATGTTTCTATGGAATGCATATCTTTGAACTGCGTGTTTAGTTTAGAAACTCGGAGAAAACCCAGGTCACCCGTAGTCAGGATCGAACCTGGGACCCTGGTGCTGTAAGGCAGCAACTCTACCGCTGCGCCACCTGTTATACTCGTGTTTAGCTTGATCGCACACATGTATAGTATATTTGGACTGGACAGCACGCAAATATTTTCACTTGCCAATAATACCAATAGATGATACCCCCAGCAACCTCTGCAAGTACTGTAGTGTACTGTAAGCCTTGTTGTTATTTCTATCTCGTGTATGGGACTTGAACTCACAACCATCTGAATCAGGAGACGTGAATATAAAGCCACAGCTTGAGCCAGCGATTGTTCTGAATGAAGAGGCCAAATAAGTAAACAGGAAGAGTTCAGCTGAACGAGTACATTTTTAGGACACAATGAAACAAGCTGAAGCATCAGGTCTGCAGGCAGCATCTGCAAAGACGGGGATATTTTTATTTGAGCGGAAAAGGCCAACCGGGGTCGTGTGTGGGAAAACATACATTCAATGGGCTTCAGGGTAGTTTCTGCTGTGAGAACGGCGGCGACGAACACAAACAAACAGAGGCAATCGGTTGTGCAGGTGAAGCGGTGCAATGGGGGCTGCTCGCTAAACTGTTGGCCAGACTTGCAGGAGTTAACGCGGACCACCCAGGATGGAGGCAGTTTAGTCCAGCAAGTAAAACAAGGTGCTGGGTAATGGGCAAACAGCAAGCAGGCACTCTTGCATTGCGAGGGCCAGCTTAGGGTCATGTCAAAGCAGCCCACCAAGACTGTCTTTCGGGATCAAGTTTCCCAGATAGATGCAAAATGCTGGAGTGACTCAGCGGGACAGTCAGCATCTCTGGACAGAGGGAATGGGTGGCGGTTCCCGTCGAGACATCTTCGGTTTAAACCAGAATGTGCAGTGCGAAGAAGGGTCTCGACCCGAAACGTCACCCGTTCCTTCTCTCCATAGATGCTGCCTGTCCCGCTGAGTTACTCCAGCTTTTTGTGTCTATCTGCGGTTCCTTCCTACAAACTTAAGTTTCCTAGGAGTTGTTTTTCACGCCTAGCATTTCATTGGAACTGGGAGCTCGGGCGGGAGGAACAAGTCGGGGACCATTCCCGGTCTCAGAGGAGGCACACGAGACTGCAGATTATGGAGATATGAGTGAAACACAAAGTGCTAGAGGATCTCGAACGGTCAGGCAGCATCTGTGGGAGGGAAATGGTCAGAGGGCATTTCAGGCTGTAATGTTACGAGCTTTCTCTTCAGGAGCGAAGAATACTACAAAAAGTAACAAACACTGCAAACAGAGTCCATCATCGGCTCTGACCTCCCTACCATCGAATCTGAGGAGTAACTTTTTCACACACAAGGTGGTGGGCGGATGAAACAAGCTGCCACAGGAGGTAGTTGAGGCTGGCATTATCCCCAACGTTTTTAAGGAACGGTTAGACAGGTACATGGATAGGGCAAGTTTGGAGGGATATGGACCAATCGCAGGAAGGTGGGACTAGTGTAGTCGGTGCAGACAAGTTGGGCCGAAGGGCCTGTTTCCATATTGTATCACTCTATGGCTAAATCAATGAAAGATATGCAAAAAGTAACGATGATCAAGGAAAGTTGTTCAGCTGTTGGCTGTGGGCTAGGTTATACAGACAGTGAAACTCAGTGAAACAAGGTTAACACCCAGCCCATGTACAACAGCGGACCCTTCTTCAGACTAAAAGTAGAGGGGGAAGGAGGGGGGGGGAGAGGGGGAGAGGAGAGAGAGAGAGAGAGAGAGAGAGAGAGAGAGAGAGAGAGAGAGAGAGAGAGAGAGAGAGAGAGGAGAGAGAGAGAGAGAGAGAGAGAGAGAGAGAGAGAGAGAGAGAGAGAGAGAGAGAGAGAGAGAGAGAGAGAGAGAGAGAGAGAGAGAGAGAGAGAGAGAGAGAGAAGGGAAGAGAGAGAGGGAGAGAGAAAGAGAGATAGAGAGAGAGAGAGTAACAGATTGTCACGAAATGGTTAGGCCCACGGTGGCCCATAGTTGGCTGAGGAAGAGTGACATAGGAGGGGATACGGGAATATTATGTTTATCCTCGGTATAAACCCGCATCCTGCCGTTCCACCCTGTCTATACATCTATCTGTGTAAATACTTCAGCTGTCGAGGGAATGAATCACAAGGGTTAAATTCCAGTGAACGCAGTAAACGACTCCAGAAGTATCAGCTGACTTTTGACTGCCTGACACTGTAGAAGCTTTGAGGAAGGGGAGGAAGGGGAGGAGGGGGGTGGGTGGGGGCGAAGGAATAAGCGCGGCCGGTGTTTCCAATGCCCAGTGTAGCATTAGCTGCATCTGGAGAGGAACTTGACTCCGCCCCCCCTCCACCACCTTGGTTACCCTTCGGGTATAAAACCCCGCTACGGAACCCACCTTGACACTTTCTGTCTCTGGCCTAGTTCACCTTGACCGTGGAGGGAGAGAGTGGGCTCCACGCTACAGAGATGTCAGTCTCCACGAAACCCTTCACGTCCTTCCTCATCCAAGATATTCTAGCCCACAAGGAGGTACCGGGGGGTGCCAAGCAGAGGCCGGCCCCTTCAGAAGGCGACGTGCCGGACGGCGGCCACTCAGCCGGCGAGACGGCCAGACGCGGCCGGGATCCGAAGTCCGTGCTCGGGACTGGAGGCGAGGAAGCGGCGGGTCTGGAAGTCGGAGGTAAGATAGTTCCCCGATGGGCGGATCCGCTCTCTCCGCCTCGACTGTTGCTCCCGCTAACAAACCCTCGGCACCTGCAGACTACCGCTCCGGTACAAGTCAAACAAGTCGGTGCGTTCAATTTAGAAGATTGCGGGGGGGATCTTATAGAAACTTACAACATTCTTAAGGGATTGGACAGGCTAGATGCAGGAAGATTATTCCCGATGTTGGGGAAGTCCAGAACAAGGGATCTTACTACAGTTTAAGGATTAGGGGGAAGTTTTTTAGGACCGAGATGAGAAAATCATTTTTCACACAGAGAGTGGCGAATTTGTGGAATTCTCTGCCACAGAAGGTAGTTGAGGCCAGTTCATTGGCTATATACTCTCTAGAATTTAGGAGATTGAGAGGGGATCTTATAGAAACTTACAAAATTCTTAAGGGGTTGGACAGGCTAGATGCAGGAAGATTGCTCCCGATGTTGGGGAAGTCCAGGACAAGGGGTCACAGCTTAAGGATAAGGGGGAAATCCTTTAAAACAGGGACGAGAAGAACTTTTTTCACACAGAGAGTGGTGAATCTCTGGAACTCTCTGCCACAGAGAGTAGTCGAGGCCAGTTCATTGGCTATATTTAAGAGGGAGTTAGATGTGGCCCTTGTGGCTAAAGGGATCAGGGGGTATGGAGAGAAGGCAGGTACAGGATACTGAGTTGGATGATCAGCCATGATCATATCGAATGGCGGTGCAGGCTCGAAGGGCCGAATGGCCTACTCCTGCACTTATTTTTTATGTTTCTATGTTTCATTAAATGTGCAGTGTTAGAACGAGAAGCGTTCAAGATGGGCTGTTTGCGTAGACAGTCAGAGCTGTTTTTCCCCACAGGGTGAAAATGTCAAATACGATAAAGCACAGCTTAAGGTGAGAGGGGGGAACGTTAAAATTGTGTGGGGGGGGGGGGGGGAGTTATTTTACACAGAGGGTGTAAGGGTGCCAGGTGTGGTGGTGGAGGCAGATACGTTAGGGGCGCAGATGGAAATGAAAGGATTGGAGTATGTGGATCACAAGCAGACAGAGGAGGTTAGTTTGTCTTACAGTCAGAACGGACATTGTGGGCCGAAGGGACGTTCCTGTGCTGCACTGTTCTATGCTGGAAAATCGAAGGTAGACAAAAAGTGCTGGAGAATGTCGGGGGGTGGAGCAGCAGCTAGGAAGGGAATGAAAGAGGCACCCGCTGAGTTTGTCCAGCACTGTTCTATGTTCTGTGTGTGGTCTGGTAGCGAACCTAAGGTCATCAGTTATATGAGTAGAATTGGGTCATTCATGGCCGATCTAGCTTCCCCTCCCAACCCCATTCTCCTGCCTTCCCCCCTCCACCCCCACATGTCGTGTTAACGGGTGGAATGGGATATGGCCAAAGCAATTTCATGTGCTTTCTGTCGCGTTACCCCCCCCCCCCCCCCCCCTTAATGCAGGTGGGCAAAACAACGAATTCAGGGCGATCAGAAAATGTGAGGGAGAGGTGATGTACACCGCGCCCAACTGCTTTAATAGTGAAATGACATTACACAGGACACGGGTTTTTGGTAGAAACATAGAAACATAGAAAATAGGTGCAGGAGGAGGCCATTCGGTCCTTCGAGCCTGCACCGCCATTGATTGTGATCATGGCTAATAGCAACCCGAAAGAGCGGTGTCCGTGGACGAGCTGCCGGAGGAGGTAGTTGGGGCAGGTACTATCGCCGTGTTCCAGAAACATTTAGACAGGTACACGGATAGAACAGGTTTAGAGGGACAAACACAGGCAGGTGGGACTAGTGAAGATGGGACATGTTGGGCGGTGTGGGCAAGTTGGGCCAAGGGGCTCTATGACTCTACCTCGCTTTAATAAACAATAGACAATAGGTGCAGGAGTAGGCCGTTCGGCCCTTCGAGCCAGCACCGCCATTGAATGTGATCATGGCCGATCATCGCCAATCAGTACCCCGTTCCTGCCTTCTCCCCGTATCCCCTGACTTAATATTCCCATACGCATCGTTCTTCATAGGTAAGTGCACTGCAGGTTCCTGAATATCCCCATGGAATACACATGACATTGGACCCGATCAGAGTCCCAGGTATTTCAATTGGAAATGGTGGTATGTGGGGCCTCAACTGCGTTGATTTTTAAAGCCTTGGTGAAATAGTTTGCAACTCGCCCAATGGGAACGGACTGGGGTGTCGAACTAATACTTTGTTCTTATTTGAGGAAGATAGGAAACTAAAATCAGAGAAGGGGCGGTGGGCTTAAGCAGAGGTGTAAGGGGTGGGATTGTTGTGCCGGGGGTTGCCCGACACACGATGGGGTGAATGGCCTCCTACTGTGTCAATGGCCATAGAACGAGCCTTTACACAATCGCTCTCACTGATTCGGACTTAGCTACAGAACACGTGTAGAAACATAGAACTGGTTTACATCAAGGACGGACGCAAAGTAACTCAGCGAGTCAGGCAACATCTCTGTAGACGATGACTGACTCGCTCAGTTGCGTCTATCGACAGAACACTTTGTTGCCAATCACTTTGTCCAAGGACAGTCTTACAGCTCTGGCGCCTAATTTCTGAACAGCGATCAAGAGAGGGGAGGCGGGGTTCTACCTGTAAGTCTATGTTGTTAAGGTATCTTTAGTCTGATGTAGTCCTGGGGAGGAGATGACAACTTCTCAGGAGAAATTGAATGCGCTGTGTTATGTGTTAGACCGGGTGGTAGGGTCTTAGGAAGGAGGTCCGTGGTGTGGAGGGGGAATGAGGCATCTGTGATCCGGGGTTACGAGGGAGTGCCGTTCAGTTTTCAATGGTGTCGATTAAAGGGCATATTTCCATGCTTTATCTTTGAAGTAATTAATATAGAAACATAGAAAATAGGTGCAGGAGTAGGCCATTCGGCCCTTCGAGCCTGCACCGCCATTCAATATGATCATGGCTGATCATCCAACTCAGTATCCTGTACCTGCCTTCTCTCCATACCCCCTGATCCCTTTAGCCACAAGGGCCACATCTAACTCCCTCTTAAATATAGCCAATGAACTGGCCTCAACTACTTTCTGTGACAGAGAATTCCACAGATTCACCACTCTCTGTGTGAAAAAAACAAATCTCATCTCGGTCCTAAAAGACTTCCCCCTTATCCTTAAACTGTGACTTAAATAGTGGAGAGATTCGAATTTTTAAAAATGGCTGCTGTGTAAGAAGGAACTGCAGATTGGAACTGCTGGTTTAAACCGTAGACAAAAAACGTTGAAGTAACTCAGCGGGACAGGCAGCATCTCTGGAGAGAAGGAACATGAATAGTTGTTACGCACATCATCTTTAAACTTTCCCTCTCACACATTAAGTCTAAGTCTTTGGCATTTCCACATTGGGTAAAGGGGGTGATTTGGTGGGTTTGAATCTAACCACCGACCACTGCCTTTCCCCGGTGGTGGGTCGACCACATGCCCCGCCTCGCTAAGTTTGTGTTTGCTTTCGTTGCTGTCTATAGACACCGCCACACACAGGAAGGGGGACGGTTCCACCGCTCGGGCGAGAAGCCCGAAGAAGCGGCGTTCGCGAGCGGCCTTCTCGCACACCCAGGTGCTGGAACTGGAGCGCACGTTCGACGGCCAGAGGTACCTGTCGGCGCCGGAGAGGGCGGAGCTGGCCGGGGCGCTGAAGCTCACCGAGACCCAGGTGAAAATATGGTTCCAGAACCGCAGGTACAAGACCAAGAGGAAGATGATGTCGGCCGCGCCCAAGGGCCAAGCGAGCGCAGCAGAGAGCGCAGGGGCATCGCTGGTACACGCCTACCAAAGCTACCGCCACCATCCCTACTTGTACTGTCTGGGTGCTTTCACCCCCTCTCTCTGGTGAGCTGAGCTCGGCTCGGCTCGGCTCGGCCCCGGCCTCGCCAGCAGCGACAACGCACTTTATTTATTCAGTCCCTGATCCTGGTCCCTCTGCGATTTCCCCCATCCCGAAGCTGACCGATCTCAACCCACCTTTCCCCATCGCAAGGGTGAAGAGTGTTTTCTCGTCATATGTCCCAGACAGAACAATACAGTTCTTACCTGCAGCAGCACAACAGAGTATGTATACAGCGGGTGCAGCAGCATCTATGGAGCGAAGGAAATAGGCAACGTTTCGTCCCGAAACGTTGCCTACTTCCTTCGCTCCATAGATGCTGCTGCACCCGCTGAGTTTCACCAGCATTCTTGTGTACCTTCGATTTTCCAGCATCTGCAGTTCCTTCTTAAACACAAGAATATGTAAACATACTAAACTGTAAATATAATAAACAAGAAAAAAAAGTTTAATGTGTGTATACATACATATACGTACAATATACATATCTATACATATACATATACATATACATATACTATACATATAGATACATATACATATACATATACTATACATATAGATACATATACATATACATATACTATACATATAGATACATATACATATACATATACTATACATCTAGATATGTATATACACACACATATACACACACACACACACACATTACAAATATATATGTACACATTAAAAACAAACAAATAATATTTTTGCAGAAAGACAAACCAAAGCCCCCAAGTCTATGCAGTTTACAACTTATTACTGGGACCGGAATTAAATTGTAAATCAATATTGTTGCCTGCCATGTTTGTAATAAAGTTATAGTTATTTTTTGTAGCTTTTGTGTTACCGGTGTGTTTTATTGGTGGGAGATGCTAATAGCGCGCTTGGCGTGTTTGCTACAAAGGTGTGCATCTTCACGACACTGGAGTACCGCCCCAGACATAGAGGCTGGCTAGACTTCAGAGATACAGCGGGGAAACAAGCCCTTCGGCCGACCGGGTCTTCGCCGATCAGCGATCACCCCCCCACCCGTACACTAACTAGCACAATCCGGCCACTACGGACAATTTACAATTTTACTGAAGCCAATTGACCTTCAAACCTGTACGTCTTTTGGAGTGTGGGAGGAAACCGGAGCACCCGCAGAAAACCCACGCGGTCACGGGGAGAACGAACAAATTCGGTATGGAAGTAGTCATGATCGAACCCGGGTCTCTGGCGCCACCGTGCCACCCCTGACACAACTCCCCCATTAGTCCATCCATCTATCCATCTTCCAAATAGAATCCTGGTCTAGATTTCCCTCGGTTCTCTGAACTCATCTTCATGCTCGGGATGGATGGGGTGGGTATACTCCCAGCGACAGTCATGCCAAAATTAAAGGCAATGCCTGTCCTGTTGAGTTACTCCAGTTTGTTGTGTCTATTGAGTGTAGAAGTTGGGAGGTAAAATGTTGTGAGGCCACATTTAGAGTATTATTTTCAGATTTGGGGACAAGGTTATAAGAAAGATGGTGTCAAGCTCGAAAGGGTGCAAAGAAGATTGACAAGGATGTTGCCAGGACTCGAGGGCCTGAGTTTAGGGAGAGGTTGAGCAGATTAGGACCTTATTCCTTGGAGTTTTGGAGGATGAGGTGACCCTATAAAGATGTACAAAATCATGAGGAATAGATCAGGTAAACGCACAGAGTTTCTTGCCCAGAGTAGGGAAATCAAAAACCAGAGGATATAGGTTTAAAGTGAGGGGAAAAGATTTAATAGGGTTGCTGTTTTTACAGAATGGTTGATGGGCATATGGGAAAAGCTGCTGGAGGAGGTAGTTGAGGCAAGTACTATCGCAACGTTTAAGAAGCATTTAGACAGGTACATGGATAGATGGGTTTAGAGGGATATGGGCCAAACATGTGTACCTGAGTTACTCCAGCTTTTTGTGTCGATCTTCCATTAATCCAACATGCTTGAGACTTCGGGGTTGCCAGACCAGCAGATTTTCCAGACTATCAGATGTCATTTTACTAATTTCTCAACACACTTTTAAATGACTTTGTAAATGGATATTACACAGTTTCTTTCCAGCAGACCCAATACGTTTCAAGGAAACGTGGCCAAAAGAACCAAGTGACTTTGTAGGTAGGGCAGAATCAGGGTCCAAGTATGTGATTGGGGAGCATGGGAATTGGGGCTCTGATGAATAGCCAGGGATTTCAGGAGCCAGGGCCGAGGGGAATTGTTGGAGAAACATATAAACGTAGAAAATAGGTGCAGGAGTAGGCCATTCGGCCCCTCGAGCATGCACTGCCATTCAACACAATCATGGCTGATCATCCAACTCAGTATCCCGTACCTGCCTTCTCTCCATACCCCTTGATCCCCTTAGCCACAAGGGCCACATCTAACTCCCTCTTAAATATAGCCAATGAACTGGCCTCAACTACCTTCTGTGGCAGAGAATTCCAGAGATTCACCACTCTCTGTGTAAAAAATGTTTTCCTCATCTCGGAGAGGCCGGGAACCAGTAACAGTCAGAGTGAAAGGAAATTGCAGTCTTCATATGTTGAGCTACATGCAAAACCATTGAAATTTCTGAATGGTCAGACAGTGGATTAATAGATCTTTAATGTATTGTATAGTATATTATTGTATTAGTATAGTATCGAACAGTATAGTATAGAGTGGTATAGTATACTGAATACTGTAGTAGAGTATAGTAAAGCTTTGACAGACTTTAGACTTTAGGGAAACAGTGCAGAAACAGGCTGTTTGAGGTCCACCGAGTCTGTGCCGACAGCAGCACTATCCTACACATTAGGGAGAATTGTGCAATTTATTGTACCAAAGTCAATTAACCTACAAACCTGCATGTCTTTGGAATGTGGGAGGAAACTGGAGTCACAGGGAGAACGTACAAACTCCATACAGGCAGCACCCATAGTCAGGATCGAACCCGGATCTCTGGTGCTTTAAGGCAGCAACTCTACTGCTGCGCCACTGTGTTGCCCTATTGGTTACTGCAAATGACCTCCACTGAGTAGGTGAAGGGTATAAAGTTGGGTTGGTTGGCGAGAATGGGATAAAGACAAATGGGATCAATGTGGGATGGGTGTAGATGGGTGATTGATGAAGGGCAGAGATTCAATGGGCAGAAGGGCCATGCATTATTCCTTTACGACTTCATGATTAAATCCCGGCTGACAGTTCAGTGCAGTCAGGGATTTGCTTCTAAAGTCAGGTTAGGCACACACTCACGCACGTGTGGTTAATGCTCACTGGCTGGTGCCCCACGACTCCTCCGCTGCCACCTCTCCCATCTCACGTATGTCTCTGTGTTGCACCAAGAGTCTCATGCACTGATGTAGCAACTTTTCAGCTATGTTGTTAAACAGAGGCCCTGCCTGCTCTCTGGCAGCATGGACCCCAGCATTCCTGGTAGAGCTGCTGCCTCACAGCACCAATAAATCCAGTTTCGATCCTGACCTCGGTTGCTGTCTGTGTGGAGTATGTACGTTCTCCCTGTGTCCGTGTGGGATTCCTCCGGAGGCTCCAGTTTTCTCCCACATCCCAAAGACATGTGGGTTTGTATGTTAATTGACCCGTGTAAAATTGCTCCTAATGTGTAGGGAGTGGATGCAATAGTGGGATAACATAGAACTAGTGTGAACGGGTGATCGACGGCTGGCATGGACTTGGTGGGCCGAAGGGCCTGTTTCCTTGCTGTATCTCAAAAACTAAAACAAAATACTGCTTTGAAGAGGAACAGGGATGTCAACCCCAGTCCTGGTCAGTATTTACTACTCAAAAAACATTATCCTGAAGAGATTATTTTTTATCTCTTTGTGGGGGCCTGCTTCAAGAAAATTGGCAGCCACACATCATGTTGAATGCAATTGATTGCAATGTTTTGAATGTCCTGAAAGGGAATGTAAAATGAGAGTTTTTCCTTTCCTCGCTTTCAAAGGGCTTTACAGCCGGTCCAGTACTTGGAGTTTCGTGTAATCAAGACAGGGGCATAAGAATTCAAGGCCGGTTTCAATCTTGAACTTTCTCGACAATTATCCAGCACAAAGCCTGCTGCCTACTTTCGCTTGATCTGTTGCTACATCTACAACACGAGATAGATTGTATTTTATCCGGCATAGCCAGGACTGTGGAGAGCAATTTATCTAATGGTGCAGTACCTTGTGTGATCTCCGCCTGACTTCACCCCAGCAGTTGCTGGAGGCTGGCATCAGGGAGATACAGTAGCTGGGTTGGTAGAATGAGCAGGGATTGACTTTGGAAGCAATTCAGGGGCCAGTGGTGTGTAGTGATGAGCTGCAGATGCTGGTTTATAACGAAGATAGACACACAAAGCTGGACTAACTCAGCAGGACAAACAGCATCTCTGGAGAGAAGGAATGCGTGACATTTCCGATCGAGATGTCCGATTTTGGTCCCCTAATTTTAGGAAGGATATTCTTGCTATTGAGGGAGTGCAGCGTGGGTTTACAAGGTTAATTCCCGGGATGGCGGGACTGTCATATGCTGAGTGAATGGAGCGGCTGGGCTTGTACACTTTGGAGTTTAGAAGGATGAGAGGATATCTTATTGAAACACATAAGATTGTTAAGGGTTTGGACACGCTAGAGGCAGGAAACATGTTCCCGATGTTGGGGGAGTCCAGAACTGGGGGCCACAGTTTAAGAATAAGGGATAAGCCATTTAGAATGGAGACGAGGAAACACTATTTCGTCATAGAGGCTTGTGAGTACCAGGGGCCACAGTTTATGAATAAGGAGTAAGCCATTTAGAATGGAGACAGAGAGTTGTGAGTCTGTGGAATTCTTTACCTCAGGGGGCGGTGGAGGCCGGTTCTCTGGATACTTTCAAGAGAGAGCTAGATAGGGCTCTTAAAGATAGTCAGGGGATATGGGGAGAAGGCAGGAACGGGGTACTGATTGGGGGTGATCACGCATGATCACATTGATCGATGGGCCGAATGGCCTACTCCTGCACCTACTGTCTATTGTCTATTGAGACCCTTCTTCACACTGTTAGGGTTAAGGGATAACGAGAGATATAGATGATTAAAGATGTTGCATGAGGAATCACAGAGGGGGAACAGCGAGAGGGGAAGTTGCTGAACGCTCATATGCTGATAAGAAAATGTCACCTGGCACATCCAGCAATGATTGACAGTCTCTTGCTGCAGGATACACATCTTGCCTTCCCGTTATTAAGAGAATGCTCTCAATCTTGTTTAATGAGCCGGAAAGTTATCTCCCAAGACTGTCCAAACAAACACTATTATGCTCTGCTCTTTAAAGGCCTATTACGTTAAATGACATCCCAAAGCAAACACAGGTCTTAGTGAATCTGAGCACAGCCAGTCTCCGCATGGGGCCATTAGCGCCTCAGCATTTTATCAGGAATCGATTGGGAAAATACATCAAGAAGCGTTAACCAAGGTAATGGGCCATGGGTACAGCTTCCATTTGCTCTGGGAGTCAGGGCTTGGTGCAACATGCCTCCGCTTTGCACCCAGAAACATTATGAGAGGCATAGATAGAATACACCTTTATCCCAGCATGGAAACATCAGATACTATAGGGCATGGCTTTAAGGTAAGTGGGGCACAGTTTAAATAGAGCCATACTGTGTGAAAATAGGCCATTTGGCCCAACGCACACACTGACCAAACATGCCCCATCTACACTAGTCCCACTTACCAGTGTTTGGCTCTTATCACTATAAATCTATCCTATCCATGTACCTGTCAAAAAGGTTTTACAACTTTGTAATAGTACCTGCCTCAACTATTTCATCCAGTACCTTGTTCCATATATCTACTGCCTTTTGCATTAAAAAGTTACCCATTGCATTCAAGAGAGTTAGATAGAGCTCTTAGGGGTAGCGGAATCAAGGGGTATGGGGAGAAGGCAGGAACGGGGTACTGATTGTGGATGATCAGCCATGATCACATTGAATGGTGGGCACTGGCTCGATGGGCCGAATGGCCTACTCCTGCACCTATTGTCTATGTATCAGGCTCCTATTAAATCTTTCCCCCCTCACCTTAAACCTAAACCCTCTGGTTATTGATTCCCCTACTCTGGATAAAAGATTCTGTGCATTTGCCCTATCTATGGATTTACCCTATCTATTCCTCTCATGATCTAGATACACTTCTATAAGATTTTCCCCTCATCCTCTCCCCCCCCCCCCCCCCCCCCCCCCCCCCCCCCCCCCCCACAAAGGAATAAAGTCCTAGCCTGTTCAACTCTCTCTCTACAGCTCAGGCACTCAAGTCCTGGCAACATCCTTTTAAATCCTATCTGCACCCCTTTCTCAGCTTAACATCTTTCTTAGACTTGGTTTATACTCTCTAGAATTTAGTAGATTGAGAGGGGATCTTATAGAAACTTACAAAATTCTTAAGGGGTTGGACAGGCTAGATGCAGGAAGATTGTTCCCGATGTTAGGGAAGTCCAGGACAAGGGGTCACAGCTTAAGGATAAGGGGGAAATCCTTTAAAACCGAGATGAGAATAACTTTTTTCACACACAGAGTGGTGAATCTCTGGAACTCTCTGCCACAGAGGGTAGTTGAGGCCAGTTCATTGGCTATATTTAAGAGGGAGTTAAATGTGGCCCTTGTGGCTAAGGGGATTAGGGGGTATGGAGAGAAGGCAGGTACGGGATACTGAGTTGGATGATCAGCCATGATCATATTGAATGGCGGTGCAGGCTCGAAGGGCCGAATGGCCTACTCCTGCACCTAATTTCTATGTTTCTATGTTTATAACAGAGGTGAAAGGAAATTCCTACTAAGGGGATGTGCGGGGCAAGTTCTTACACAGAGATTGGGGAGTGTCAGGAGTGCTGCCATGGATGGTGGTGGTGGCAGATGCAATAGAGGCATTCAAGAGACGCTTGGACCGGCCCACAGATATGCAGGGAATGGCTTATGTGCATTATGCCTGTGTAATATGGATTATGTGCAGGTGGATAAGAATTGGTGTTTGCCGTCATGTTCGGCACAGACGTTGTGGGCCGAGTGGCCTGTCCTTGTACTGTGCTGTTCTATGTTCTCTGAGACAAATATCTAACATGGAAACAGGGGAAGGTCAGGCAGCATGTGGGGAGGAAATGGACAATCAATGTTTCGGGTTGGGATCCTTCAAATAGGGGATTTAGTTTCATCTTAGTTTAGTTTAGCTTGGAGATACTGTGCAGAAACAGCTGAATCCACACCGGCCAGCAATCCCCGCACATTAATACTATCCTGCACACACTAGGGACAATTTACACTTATCCCAAGCCAATTAACCTACAAACCTGTACGTCTTTGGAGTGTGGGAGGAAACCGAAGATCTTGGAGTAAACCCACACGGTCACAGGCGAGACCGTACAAACTCAGTACAGACCGCACCCATAGTTGGGTGTGAACTGGGTCTCGGGCACTGTAAGCGCTATAAAGCTGACTATTATCTAAATGGTGGCCGATTGGGAAAGGGGGAGATGCAGCGAGACCTGGGTGTCATGGTACACCAGTCATTGAAGGTAGGCATGCAGGTGCAGCAGGCAGTAAAGAAAGCGAATGGTATGTTAGCTTTCATTGCAAAAGGATTTGAGTATAGGAGCAGGGAGGTTCTACTGCAGTTGTACAGGGTCTTGGTGAGACCACACCTGGAGTATTGCGTACAGTTTTGGTCTCAAAATCTGAGGAAGGACATTATTGCCATAGAGGGAGTGCAGAGACGGTTCACCAGACTGATTCCTGGGATGTCAGGACTGTCTTATGAAGAAAGACTGGACAGACTTGGTTTATACTCTCTAGAGTTTAGGAGATTGAGAGGGGATCTTATAGAAACTTACAAAATTCTTAAGGGGTTGGACAGGCTAGATGCAGGAAGATTGTTCCCGATGTTAGGGAAGTCCAGGACAAGGGGTCACAGCTTAAGGATAAGGGGAAAATCCTTTAAAACCGAGATGAGAAGAACTTTTTTCACACAGAGAGTGGTGAATCTCTGGAACTCTCTGCCACAGAGGGTAGTTGAGGCCAGTTCATTGGCTATATTTAAGAGGGAGTTAGATGTGGCCCTTGTGGCTAAGGGGATCAGAGGGTATGGAGAGAAGGCAGGTACGGGATACTGAGTTGGATGATCAGCCATGATCATATTGAATGGCGGTGCAGGCTCGAAGGGCCGAATGACCTACTCCTGCACCTAATTTCTATGTTTCTTCCGCTGCGCCACCATGCTGCCCTTGCTGTCAAGGAAGAAGCAACTCTGGCCTTTCAAGTCTCTGTTGGTGAGAGATAGAGAGATTCAACCTGGATTGCAGGCTGGGCTGAGGTCTTGAACCCCCAACCCCTAAGTCTCAGGAATCATGGAACAGATCAGATGCCACCAATTTCAATAAAAATAAATATCACTGGTTATCCCCAGGCTGATGGATGTAGAGCTCTCTGTTGTCAGTTTATCGTCACCACATCAAGAGCTCCGCAGCGGAACCTCTCAAGCAGTCATTAGGCAACGAGGCAGCAAATGTTGATTGCATTCCTTCCTAAATATGATTGCACTTCAAATATTAGTCCAGCACCTGAAAGCTCCTCTTGTGACTTTTGAATGATAAGATAATTGTTCGCACATCACCAAGTTGTGGACAAACGCAATGTCCTTACCATCAAAGGTAAATCCAAATCGATCCAAATCTTCATCTATTGAAATAAAGGAGCAGAACAAAGGGACTGCAGATGCTGGTTTACTAAATAAAGACACAAAGTGCTGGAGCAACTCAGTGAGCCAGGCAGCAAGACTGGAGAACGTGTCTGGGTGACGTTTTGGGTCAGGATCCTTCTTCAGAATCTGAACTTTAAAACATTGCGTCTTATTTTTCTGTCTATTTAGTCGTAGAAGGAGCTACTAGAGTCATCAGACCCTAGGAGCAAGGGTTAGTAGGATGGTAAACCAGGGTAATGCCTCCAGCTTTCCCATCAGAACTGCCCCCTCCATCGACTCTTTTAAGTCAAGACTAAAGACTTATCTATACTCCCAAGCCTTTCCTGACGTCCTCTGAGAGAGGGCTACATGTATATATGTATGTAGTTTGTTTTGTTGTGCTATTCTTATAACAAATGTAAAGCACTTTTGCCAACGAGAGTTGTTTTTTAAATGTGCTTTATAAATAAATGTGACTTGACAAAGTCGGCTGCAGGAGGCTGCAGGGCCAGGCAAAGAGAGGGACGTGGCTTCATGGGCTGATGCGGTTGAAGGTGACGGAGGAAGGCCCTGCAGAAGCCTGGGGCTGACCTGGATCAGGAACTGCTCCAGTGGACCGAGTGCTCGAATGGCTCAGATTTTGGAAATGGCACCAAGACATGGCGGCATCTGCATGTGTAAATATGCAAGAGGAATTTCACTCAGCAGTTGCACATGTGACAGATAAATTACCATTGAACTATTAAATATAACCTTCCATTTATTCACAGGCAGTGAATATATTCACCAGCATTTGGTGCCCATCCCTGCTGAGCTCTGAATGTGACAAAAGTCAACCACGTGTCAACCCCTTCCCTTCACCTTTTTTCTACCTGGTACTGTCCCACTACAGTCTTCAATATAACCATATAACAATTACAGCACGAAAAACAGGCCATCTCTGCCCTTCTAGTCCGTGCCGAACACTTATTTTCCCCTAGTCCCATCTACCTGCACTCAGACCATAACCCTCCATTCCTTTCCCATCCATATACCTATCCAATTTATTTTTAAATGATAAAATCGAACCTGCCTCCACCACTTCCACTGGAAGCTCATTCCACACCGCTACCACTCTCTGAGTAAAGAAGTTCCCCCCCCCCATGTTGCCCCTAAACTTCTGTCCCTTAATTCTCAAGTCATGTCCTCTTTGAATCTTCCTTACTCTCAATGGGAAAAGCTTATCCACGTCAACTCTGTCTATCCCTCTCATGATTTTAAAGACCTCTAACAATCTTGAAGAAGGATCCCAACCCAAAACACATGTGGCTTTCCCCCCCACAAAGATGCTGCCTGACCAGCTGAGTTCCTCTAGTGTGGACTCGGTGGGCCGAAGGGCTTGTTTCCACGCTGTAACTCGAATCTAAACTAAACACATATGGAAAGATTGCCAGAAGAGTCCTTCACCATTCTATATGATCCTTTATTTAGCTTTTGCTATATGTTGAGCATTTGTAATTCACATTGCTGCAATAAAGATCAGAAAGGAGAGATACAGAATTTTAAAAAACAAATTCCGAGAAGAATCTATTGCGAATCTCTTGAAAACTCTGTAACACTCCCCTCAATGGAACACCATTGAGTTCACTGCTTGCTGGAACAGAAACAGGGGAGACGGTGATGTTCCAGTCAGATGAATGTTATGATAATACCATGTACAGGGAACAATGGGGTGGATGATGATGGGCAAATTGTCAGCTCCAGCCTCGAGCTCGAAGCCAGTGTTTGACATGGTCCATTTACTGCCAATGACCAGCTCATGAAAAGGTCTTGTTTGCTTTCAGGCAAGTGTGTCTGTTTTTTTATATACAATGTAAATATCCTTTATTGTTACTTTGCATGTTATTCAAAAGCAAGGGGTGGAAGATTCCAACCTCACCTCTTCCCATCGAGTAGAACGAGGGATAATCTGGCAGTGATCCCATTTCCCTGAGTGACGTTATACCCAGTACAGATCACTTTCTCAATCACTTTCACCAGTGTTACACTTCACACTGCTCAATGGGCCCTGGTCAAACACTTCCTTGTAAGTTCATAGCCACCGCATGTGGCAATGGCCATTTTGCTTTGTATTTCTACAAGTCGTGGCTCAGCAGGAGGTGCTAGTCCTCCAGTTTTGTGTGTGGCCTCGCGCTGGAAATGGAAGAGACCCTGGACAGAAAGGTCAGTGTGGGAATTAGAAGGAGAGTTAGAATTTTGTTGCAACTGGGAGATCAAGCAGGTCTCGGAGGGGGTGGGGGGGGGGGGGGGGGGGGGGGGGGGGTGTTTGGTAACGACCCCAGGCGAGAGGGAGAACGAGAAGGGAAGAGACTGCAGACCGAAGACTTTTGCCTCCATCACAGTGAGGAGATGCTGGGTGGGCTCACTGTGGTGGATGTTAATATGTGTTTTTTTGTTGTTTATTGTATTGTATTATATGTATGACTGCTGCAATTTCGTTCAGACTTCGGTCTGAATGACAATTAAAGGCTATCTTTCTATCTATCTATCTATCTATCTATCTATCTATCTATCTATCTATCTATCTATCTATCTATCTATCTATCTATCTATCTATCTATCTATCTATCTATCTACTATCTACTATCTATCTATCTATTAACTCCACCCTCCTATTTGCTATAGGGCCCAGTGAAACTTCCTCGTAATGTTGCAAAACATACTTGGCGAATAAAATCTGATTCTGGAATCTATACTTACCTCTGTCCTGGGTCTCCTCCCGGTCCATTGCCAGAGAGAAATAGTGAGCTTGGGTTTTTGATGCTGGATAGCTGTTTAGTAATTCAGCACAACCGAACCACAGGGTTGCCTGCCTACACCCACCGCCTTTGCTACATGTAGTGCTCTCAGCAAATTCCTGATACACTGTGGCAGGAAAATCAATGCCCATTCCAAAAAAGTCTCACGGGGGTTCTTCTCAATGGCACTCACATGCTGGGGCCACGATATCATGAGAAACTGAACACAGGAAAGGGCCCTTCAGTCCCGTCAGCACTGCTCTGCCAAAACTAGTCATGGAGATTTTTGTCTCTCAGCTCAATTTTCCAGTACTAACCCATGGGAAACATAGGTCAAGCAAGGGCTATGTAGGCACATGGTACAGAGGACAGCACCGTGGCAGAGTTGCTGCTTTACAGCGCTAGAGACCAGGGTTTATGATCCCCGACTATGGGGTTGTCTGTTCAGCGTTTGTACGTCTTCCTGTGAGGCATGTGGATTTTCTCCGGGTGCTCTGTTTTCCTTACACTCCAGACATATGTAATTGTTTCATATAAAATTGTTAAATGGTCCCCTAGTTGTTTTGCTGGCAATTTTGGCGCGTAGAATTATCAGGGCCGAAGTAGTCCCTGTTTTTATGCACTGTTGGCTCTAAAGTTTAAGGGAGGTTAACTCAACCATCTAAACTCTGCAACGAGGAAACTGGATGTCTTGTACATCAGTCACCCTGAAAGTAAGGCATGCAGGTACAGCAGGGACAGTGTGAAGAAAGCAAATGGCAATGTTGGCCCGAGGGACGTGAGTATAGGAGCCCCCCACAAGAAGGTACTAATGAGTGTACAGCGGCACTGGGGAGAACTGGAGTCGTGTGTGCAGTTTTG